>NC_080724.1:11535000-11835000 GCF_019097595.1 Hemibagrus wyckioides
ACTCTTTGCTCTTGCTTTGCTTTTTCAAAAGCAATTATCAGACCCACACGTTGATGAACACTTTTGTGTATGCAATTCTGTTTTCCAGCCTGTAGGAGATGCTGTGGTGGGGAGAGAAATGGCAGCTAAAATCGTATTTGAGAATCCTTTAGAGTGCACCCTGAAAAGAGCCACTTTGCGCATCGAGGGCTTGGGCTTGCAGGCGACAAAAGTGCTCTCCTTCGGGTAAACCCTGCACATGTTCAGCATTTTCATTTCAGTGAACCAACCTCTTCCCTGATCCACACGGTTCAGAGCTTAACATCTTTAGAGCTAAGCTTAAAAAAACGGTCTTTTTTGATGTCATTATATCAATTTCACCATTTTATTTCTCATTTTTGCTTCTGGTGTTGATGCAATCTTTCCTTCACCCTCAGGGACATTGATGGTCTGGCACCAGTCACCATGACAGTGAAGTTCACTCCCACTTTATCTGGTCAGAGGAAACTTCTCGCCTCTCTGGACAGTCAGCAGCTCATGCAGGTTTATGGCGTTGCCGACATCCTCGTCAAGGAGAAGTGAAAACACACGGGAGCTTAAATTCAAAGACGCTGTGCATTCGTATAGCTGGTGCTGTGCTTAAGTGAGAAAGGATTATTATAATAATTATGGTATTTGGGTTCTGATTAATAATCACTGCTTATTGCTTATTTTTTCAACAAATCTTAAAGAAAGTACAAAGGAAAAGAACAATTAATTTTTTTCTTTATTATTTGGTTGTTTTTATGGGACTTTTAATAGATTTAATAGATTTTAATTGTTTACCTTTGAGACTTTTGTGGATTTTGTTTTCTATATAGTGTGTCTATATACATATACAGTATATTTACACTGATCAGACATAACATTGTGAGCAGTGAGAGGTGAAGTGAATAACACTGATGATCTCCTCATCATGGAACCTGTTAGTGGGTGGGATACTAGGCAGCAAGTGAACATTTGATCCTCAAAGGTGATGTGTTAGAAGCAGGAAAAATGGGCAAGATTTGAGTTTGTGGGGTGTTCCCGGTCTGCAGTGGTCAGTATCTATCAAAAGTGGTCAAAGGAAGAAACAGTGGTGAACCGGCAACAGGGTCATGGGCAGCCAAGGCTCATTGATGGGCGTGGGGAGCGAAGGCTGGACCATGTGATCCAATCCAACAGATGAGCTACTGTTGTTCAAATTGACTGAAGAAGTTAATGCTGGTTCTGATATAAAGGATAGAAATACTTCTAAAACACTACAATTTCTTAAAGTCCTGAGTGTCTACTTTCATATGAGCTTCATATTAACCTCCACTGTGGTGTGGAACATGACAGACACTCAATTATCTACATGGACACAATAAAAACAAGAGGAAACTTCATTTTCTGGCCCTATAAATGAATGAAATAGACTCCTAGTAGTAACCTCCTTATTCTTTCCATCTATCTGTTTTTCCTCTAGTAATGTACTTTCCACACCCACCACCACCACCCATCATCTACTCTCTAGTAATAATACAGTCTTCTTTAGTGGGTGTGGCACAAAGCAGAACCCATCCAGGCCTCCAGGTCACGTTCTCAGTCCCATAATCATTCATACCCCTTCAAATAATGGTGTTTACTTGGACTACATAAGATACTTTTAAGATACTTTATTCAGTGTTACTTTACCATTATCTCTCCTCTGCATAAGCTTTAATAAGCTTTTTACACTCTTTAAATTCAAGACCTCTTTAAATTCTACTCTATTTGATCTTATGAGACTTTATCCAGTTTGTAATATTTTTTGGATGAAAAAGAACATACATTTGAAACAAATTTTGTTTCATAATATTATGAATATTATACATAATATTATATTATGTTTAATAATAGTTCATAGAAGACAAAACTCACACTAGCTTGTACCTTCTCAGATGTTATGATATGCTTCTTGCGTGTCTCTGCAACATTCATCTCTTAATTTTTTCCGTCATCACTGCTGAAGTTAAATGGTAATGGTAAGTTGAAATGGTAAATAATCACATCGTGTACTTCATTCAAGCTTTGTTTCTATGACGACCGGCTGTTACGCTTATTACACTGTGTAAGAACATTTCATTCATGACCTTGTTTGCTTTGTCGCTGGCATTTCATTCCAACTTCACCCACACCTTTTATTCCTATTACACCTTTTATTACACCTAGTATATACTGTGACGGCGCCGCGCCCGCCGCCGCACGCACACTCCGCTCCTCGCCTCCTTTCCCAGAAAAACACACACAGCGGCGCTTCAGCACCCTGGACAGCGGCGCCAGCGCACAGAGGAATCAGATCAGCACCACGGCCAGCTCCGCTAAATTAGCGCGCAGGGCGGAGTGGGAGAAAGCGCGCCAAAATACTCTGGGCCAATCAGAAGCGCCCTTAAAGCCTTCACCCTCCAGCAGAGCAACACAGCAGAGAAGTTGGCTCTGCCGGCCATGCAATGTGAGGAGCACCTCCTACTGGATTAATAGATGCTATATGTGGTGTTTCTAGGCAGGTTGGACTGAGAGAAGCTCCGTGTGGTATTGCTGATGCCCAGCTTCCTTCCTGGGTCTGCACCAGGCATCTCCTGACGTCATCAGGCCTGGTCAGGACCCTGCTGCCTGCTTCTTCATGCTGTTTCAGGGAAAGAATTGCCTTAACTGACTTTTTTCCCTTTTCTTCAATCATTCCTCCATAATTTCCTTCCTTGCCTTTTTTTGTTGTTGGTGATTAAAAGCTGGCATTGACATGCTGCCTGGCTCTGTGTGTTGTTCTCTGTCTCTGCTCAGTGTGCTACAATACATTATACATATATATATATATATAGTAGATATACACTGATCAACCATAACTTTATGACCGCCTGCCTAATTTTATGTTGGTGCCTCTTTTGTGAATGTATCCATGATATACATGGTAATTAAAAAAGACATGTTTAATTTACCCTTACACTTCACTTAATAGATCTTTTCAGAACTTATATCTTTATAGAACTGTGTGCTAATTAGTGTTAAAAGTCCTGGAAAGCAAACCTGGAAGTGCGTAAATCCCTTAGACGCTACATACGGTGTCCAATTTATTCATTTTGATTTCTTTAACTTTGTGAAAAGTGATTGATTAAACAAAGCTTCTCCACCGACGCTGTTTGCTGAAGAATATTTAAGTGACACATGAACAAGTCTGCGCAGTGTATCAGCTCTTTACTTCAGTTTATTTTGTCATTCAGCTCTTTATTTTGCTTTATCCCTCGGTTTGAGTAATCTGTCTGGAAGTAATGCATCATCACCGAGTTTTGCTCCACCGTACCTGTACCTGTATCCGAGTGTCGTCATGCGCTTACGACAGCAAGTGCTTTCCTGATTTATTCCATGAGATCAGAGTCTCTGAGTCATGATGAGGTTTTACTGAGGATTGACCACATTTTGGCTTCTGATTTATTCACAAAAATCTGAATGTGAGCTTTTTGTCCAAAGGGTAAAAAAAAAAAAAAAAAAAAAAAAAAAAAAGAGCTTTAATAGTACAAATGCCATACCATGTTTAATTTCCAGTTCGATTATCAGTGTATTCGACTCTGAGTCGGATCTTTGAGTTGACTCTTTGACGTGTATTTGAAAGAAATCCTTTGAGATGTGGAAGAAATAAAGAAATCTAGAAAGTTTGAAATTTGTTTATAGGTTGTTGAATCTGCTGAAGTTTAAACACAACTGCATCACCGGTTCTGACAAAATAAAGTATTCTTGTTTTTAAGAACGATTTCTTATGAAGCAACACCTGAAAACTTTACAAGGATGACCAAATACACATACAAGTGACTTGTATATAATGACTATTTTTAAAGCCTCCCCCCCCACACACACACCCCTCGCATCATTATCTTTATATTTAGCAGCGTCCATGCCATCCTCCCTCTAGAAATGACAATTCTGTTTTTTTTATAAGCTTTTATTAGACTCACTGCTTTCAAATAACTAGTGCAGTGTTCCTTAATTAACCTCGCAGGGTGAACCTTCATTTCACACAAAGTCTCTTTTAACACACTCTAGAAATTCCTTTTTTTCAAACAGGTCAAATAAGGAAATGCAAGGAAAAAAAATATGTATAGATATTATTACTAAATATTAGTGAACAGGTGACACTTTATTTTAGGTAGTCACAATGTTTTGTTAGCTGTTCCAATCATTACTGGTATAGTACAAAACAGAATTTTGGCAAAAAAAAAGGTTTTTTAGAGTAAAGTACTTAAGTCATTTTCAACCTTAAAAGTTCAAGCATCTTCCAGTGTAAATCTAGATAACTCAAATTTGAAAAGTAATATCACTGTCAACATAATCTTCAGACATCTGTCAAAAAAAGGTTCTGTCCAATCTTAATCTGCTCTCCATTTGTGATCAGCAAGGTCTGCTATAAGTGTAAGGACTCGGGTGTTCACTGAGAGCTGTTTTTTGTTTTTCCTTGATTCAACTTTGGTGCCCTTCCCTGGGTTTATGCAGAAGAAGCACCTGAAAAAGAGAAGGTAATGACTGAATGTTGCCCTCAAATATAGAAATAAAGGGTTAGTTAACCAAAAAATAAATTCTGTCATCATTTACTCCCCCTCAAGTTGTTCCAAACCTGTAACAGTTTCCTTCTTCAGTTGAACATAAAAGACATTTCAAAGAATGTGAGTAACCAAACAGTTACTGGAGCCCATTAACTTCCATAATATGAGCAAAAAAATACTATGGAATTCAATGGGGACTTGAAACTGCCTGGTTACTGATATTTTTCAAATTATATTTTGTGTTTAGCAGAAGAAATTCATAGTTTTGGGACCACTTGAGGGTGAGTAAATGACATTTTCATTTTTGGGTGAAAATATACCTTTAACCACAACAAAACATTTGTAGAGAGTATTACTGTAAACAATGTCATTTATTAATTAAATCTTATGGAAATCAGCATTGCAACATTCTTGAAAATATATCCTTTGTGATCGGCAGAACTCAGAATGGATTTAGAATGTCATTTTTTCACCATGTAATGTTGGGGTGAACATTTCTGTAACACTTTACAATAAGGTATCATTTGTTAACTTAAGTTAGCAATTTCAATGAAAGGGCTAGTACACCCAAAAATGAAAAGTAGTAAATTATGTTCTTTTGCACAAACAAAGCAACCATGACACTTCATAATTTGAGATGAATCCACTGGAGTCTTTACTACCTGTCCGGACTTTGAAAGTGCTAGTTGCAGAGACTGTCAATAGAGGTACAGAAATCTCTCAAATTTCATTAAAAATATCTTCAGTTGTGTTCCGAAGATGAACAAAAGTCTTACAGGTTTGGAATGACATAAGGGTGAGTAATTAAAGGAGTAGTTTACTTCCAGAGTAATAATTTACTGAAAATGTACTCACCCCCATTCCAGGATTTTCTCCATATAGTGAATTTCATTGGAATTACGTGACGTGTGACACTCATCTCATAATGCAAGGCAAGGATTTGTGATTAAAAAATATATAGATTTTCTTTTCTTTTAGAAAACAACCAATCGTTTTGCTAGATAAGACCCTTATTCCTCAGCTGGGATCTTTGAATCTGCAACAAAATGACAATTTGGACAAATCCTGGAATGTTTTCCTCAATAATCTTAATGTTTTTGCAACTGAAGAAAGAAAGACATGAACACCTTATTGCATGGGGATGAGTAAATTATAAGTACATTTTTATTCTGGAGGTGAACTAATCCTGTAATGACAATTTTTGGGTGAACTAACCCTTTAACATGAACTAAGATTGAACGTCTACAGAATTTATTAATCTTACTTACTTTCAACATCAGTTAATGTACTGATCTAACATGAATAAACAATGAACAACTGTATTTTTCTAACAAAAACAAACATTAAACTGTTACAAACGTAATTCCCATTGTTAGTTCAGTTTAGTAAATACTAGGGATGCAACAATACAGTTAACCCATGGTTCAATACGTACTGCGGTTTTTAACCACGGTTTTCGGTTCGGGTGGATTGGCAAATTAAAGTTTTTTTTCCATTATTCTTTGCTTAGGTGACAGGAACAGTAAGTATGTTAAGAAGAAAAAAAAACTGGTTTTAGTTGTGCTCTTTTTTTCCCATTCCGCTATGTAATGAACCGTCAGGGTGAGACAACTCTCTGTTGCCCGCAAGAGAGCAAGGCTTTGCACTTTAGCCAATTGGTTTTAGATTTTTTTGTGCGTTTTTTCGTAGCGATCAGGAAAAAAGGACGTGTCGGTAGTGCGTAACGCGGTTCGAGCACTTTTAGTTGCCAAAAGCCCACATCACCGATCACAGAAAATGGCTGCAAATCTTTAGCAATTATGATGTTATAATTATTTTTTGTGTCTCTCGGAACCAGTTGTGTCTGAATGATGGAAGGAATCAGATAGGGGACTGTTGCTTTTTGGGTTCCTGTGTTACCTGCTCTGCCATCCTGCTTCCACACAGTGATATCTCTGGGTGATGGAGCTGCAGATGTGTGGTCATGTTGGAAGTATTTCCATGTCAGTATGTAACTCATGTGTAACACTGCTTAAACGCAGTCATTTGTTTTGTTTAGCATTTTAGTTTCATCGCCATCATAGTCAACAACAAATCCAAAATGTTCCCACACCACAGATTTGAAAGACGGAGCTTCTTCCTTATATTTGTCTCGCTTCACCGCTCTACAGGTTTAGAGTGAAATCTGACACCAGCATCGCAAGCATGGTTACCGCTCCTAACTTTAGCGCTCACTGATTGGATATTTACTCGTGGGGAGGCGTGTCTGTCTCAGCGCATAGACATACAGTACAGGCAAACACAAACAGGCGGTTCAGAGAGTAATAAAAAAACATGGTTATTACTGTTTTATGGAAAAACCGAAAAACCACTGTTCACATATGTGTATTGAAGCGTGGAGGTTGTACCGAACGGTTCAATATTATATTGAGTATTGTGGCATCCCTAGTAAATACATTACCTAATGTTAACAAATGAGACTTTACTGTTAAGTGCTATAACAATTTTGTGTAAAAGAACTGGTTTAATGCCTACCTTTGCATGAACTCAAGAGTAGAACCCAGTTCCAAAGGGTAATGGATGTTAAAACAGTAGTAACTGCCAAACATCATCCACATTACTGCGATGAATGTAGAAATGTGCTGAGTTGTAATCTTTTGTTCGATGCTCAGCATGAATAGTAGATTGCAGCACCAAGGATGAAATATCTTTGAGTAACTCAGCAATTGCTCTGATTACATTGCTTTGCTCTGATTCACCCATGACTGAAACAGAGAAAATAATTAATTTGGTGTCTCTAAAATTTATTAAAGATATATTTGGCCCAAAAATGAAATTTCTGTTATCATTTATACACCATGAAACAGTTACAGAAACAGTTCTTTCTTATTTTGAACATAAAAGGTATTTTCCAAAAAAGCAGAATGTTACTGGTGCCCAGTGACTTTCAAAGTATTTTTTTCTTAGCACATTTGATTATACACATTCTTCAAAATATCTTCTTTTACGTTCAATAGAAGAAAGAAACTCATACAGGTGTGTAAATGATGACAAAAATGTCATTATTTGGTCAACTATACCTTCAACATGTGGGGTGAGTCAGTCTTTTTCAGGTCTATTCAGCTGTGCAAACAACAGGCAGTGAAATATTATGATGCAAAAAATATCAGTTTGGTTTGTATTATTTTATTATTAGCATCAATTACCAATCCAATCCAATGTGATAACAATGAAAGACTGTCTCCTCATTTGTAATGACAAACAGTTGGCCCTTTTTGTATACAGTTCCTTTATACTGTATTTCCACAGAAACCCTTGGTTCTGTTTCACTAAAGCTGAACTGACTGACTGCATCTTTGACAGTTTCACTGTAAAGCTCAGAATAAAAAGGAGAACTATCTTTCATATGCAAGAATGGGGGACAAGACCCAGCTGTCAAATAGGCCTGAAACAACTGGTGCCTTTCAGAAAGGGTGTGATACAAATTTTTAAATTCTTCAAATGTCTGGTACATCTTTTGAAGTAACTATGCTTACTTCCGAATCTCATTGTCCATCTGATCAATGGGCCAAATTTGAGTATCAGACCTGGATAGTGTCGCAGGTAATGATGTTTTGGTTTAAGATTTACTTCCGGAAAGGCTGCTTTTCTAGACGCCAAGTATTCTTGGATAAGAACCTCCAAATAAGCTACCTGTGACACTGAAATTTTCTGAGCGCAAATCAGTTCAACAATGTCCTTTAGCTGTAGAGTTAATTGCCAAACCTTATCTGAAGGATCCAACACTGTATCACCAAGTATAACAGGAAGAAGGCGTAAAAAATTCCAATTTTGAATGGCCTGACCTGCCAGCTTAGGTCCATGAGAAGTGACTTCACAAGGTTTTGTGAAAGCATCAGAGCCATTATATTTGAATTGCCTGATTCGACGGTTAAGAATTGGGTAAGTAAACCACTTCTTCTTAACAACGTACTTGACGTAAAGAGCAACATCATAAGACAACACGCCTTCGAAAATGTCGTGACCTAGGCAAGGTGGCAAGCCAGGTTGGCACACTTTAAAGTTCTTCAAAGAGTTGAAAACTGAATCAAACTTTATGCCTTGAACTGTTTCATTTTCGGTCTGTAATTGGTTAGCAACAGCACTGAAGCCCTCAACAGTGCGTAGCGGACCACATAAATTTGGGTCAACACTCTGGAATTCTTCTTTAGTAATTAAACAGTACCTGCAAAAATAGCTAGACTGACTAAATTTTCGGTGAATCCACCAATGCAGTGCGATCCTAAAATGTCTCCAGCAATGCAGTAAAGAATGCCTTTTATAACAGACTGATCTGACAAAGTAATTCCTTTTTCCTCAAGGTTTTTCAGGTCTGCTACTAACTCAGAGAAAACACTTTCATGGCCGAAGTCTTTAAAGTCTTTCTCTCTGCACAACATAACCAGCTGCCATTCTGTTCTGTGTTTGACCTGAGATGAGTTGGCAAATTAACAAGAGAGAGGTATACAGCCAAAATTTTGTGTTTTTTTTTGTGCAGACCCTAAAGGGTTAACCACCTCAAAAGCATCCTGACAGAGCAGTAGCTGGAGGCTTGGATTGTCTTGAAAGAAATCCCTGCACTTCAGTATTTGGCCATCTGTGCAATCAGAAAGTACATCACTAGAGTTTTTTTCAGGCAAGTGCATTGAAATGCAATTCCTCCCAAAATCTGAATTTGAATCAGACACTTCAATGTGTCTTTCACAGGTACATAGTATGCAAATTGCTCTGTCCGATTCTCATCTCTACCTAAAAGTATTCTTTTTGGTTCAACATATTTGAATACTTTTTTAAAGGTCTGACTTCTTGAATACTCTGTTCGCATAGGTCCTTTATGACACACAGAAAACAAGTCTGATTCCTTCACAGTAGCAAAGATTTGAGAAATTGTCTCATTGGGTAATGACAAATTCTGCAAAAGTGAATGTAGCTTACTAAAAGTATATGTCTGTCCCAATTCGTGAATATTTTGCATCTCATCTACAATATTTTGTATTGTAGATGTAGAAGCTGGAAGAAGAAACTGTCCTTGTTATTTCAGATAAAAAAGGCTAATATTTCTCAAATACAAATCGTCAAAATTTGGAATTGAGCCCATTTCACTTACTTCTGACTCGCCTGTATTTGGATCCAGGTCAGCAGGAAATTGCTCAGTTGAAACAGCCGGTATCTCAAATGCAGAAGGCTGATGTGACTCATTAATGCTGTTAACTGAACAGTTCCTGTGCTTCCTAGACATATGAGAGGTAAAAGGGGACTTGATTTGAAAAGCACCCTCTCACTGGACAGTAAACTGCATGACCTTCCTTTATATGGTTCTTTAAGTGAGCAACAAGACTGGGCACATCCTGGCACTACTATGACTACATAGTGACATACTGCATGTTAAGGCCGTATTAACCATTGCATATGCAGTCACAGCAGTCGTAGAGCTGTTATGGCGCCGATAAAAATGACTTTTAAATGCTCTGTATTTGGAAAACGACTGTTTGCAATCAACTGCGACACAACTGAAAATGGCGCGAGGTTCGTTACAATGCAGTCTGCAGTGCAGAACATATTCACCTCAGACTTTGCACTGTTAAACTACAAAAGCAGCAAGTGTACATTTTAATGCATATTTAAAACTTCCTCATAATGAACTCAACTAATAAACAATGTGAGATATCGTTTAAACAGGAAGTTTGGCTCGCCAGACTACTAAACTGCGTTACACACGTTTTCAAATAAAAAAAACGAGCGAATTCGTTAATTTCCAATGTGTTAGGATATATATTAAAAAATCGTAAAACGTTACCATCTAGACAGCCAACAGGTCCATGTCATGTGAGTTATAATGGCGTTAAAGATAAGAAAATTAAATAAACGCTTTACATCACAAAAGCTGTATTAAAATAATTAAAACAATTATTGAACTTTAATTTTACAGAATGAGCTTATTTGTACTCACCAGACAGACTTTGTGAGGAAAAAATTAGCAGCTCACTGAGGTTGGTCTGTTGTTTGCTGTTCCTGAGAAAAAACGCCAGTTGAAAGGGCAAAAGCGCCAAGGCACTGGCACATGTGAGGTAACGTCTTGAGCACTGATTGGACATGTCAAAAGGCAATAAATTTTAACACAATATGATTGTTAAAAATACTGTTTCTTTGTATTATGCAGCGTAATGGTACATACTGGACAACTGAAAAGCCGAAAAATATTAAGTCTGAACTTCCAAACAAAAAACTATGTTTTTCAACATATAGGTCATAATATAGGCCTATATTAAATGATATTTTTAAATGATATATATATAGTCCTCTCTGAATGTAAAGGAGTCATTAAAATCTAAATGATCATGTAATATAATTAATGGGAGAGACAAGGGCAGGCCTAAAATGGTTTATTTTCATAGAGGTACACACACATTCTTGTTGACCATATCATTGTGATTTATTGTAAAAAACAAAAACAGAAGGGTAAAAAAGTTAAAGTTTTTAAAAAGCAGTCATGCAAAAGTATCAAACCTTCTTGTATTTACATTAACAGTATTTAACTGTTAATTACATGGTAATTTCATGATTTATAATTTACAGTTTTTTACCGTTGCTACTTTACAGTATTTCACCGTTAAAACTACGGACATTTTTTTACAGCGAACATTACATAAAAATGCTCTTTCCAAACGTGTTATTCTTGCTTACTCCTTCTCCCTAATTTGCCCCTGATCTTTTGGGCTCAGCCCCTGATGTTTTCAAATCCTAGAAACACGCCTGCCTTCAAGCATTCATAGGCAAAATTTATAATCTAGACCCTATTTGTGACAGATGTAGGCAAGCTCCTGGAAGCCTTCTACATATGTTTTGGACATGCCCAAGTTTTTTTTTAAATTTTTTTTTTTAAACTCTGAAAGTCACTTCTTTACTTTTTAACAGTTGTCCAAGAGTAATGTATTTTAAACTAGTAAAATGACTGCAACTCTTTTAATTCCTATGTGAATTTAATGTGAATTCCTGCTTTTTTGTTTTGAGTTATTTTTTTTAATTGTCATTGTATGATATAAATTTCTTTCTTTCTTTCTTTCTTTCTTTCTTTCTTTCTTTCTTTCTTTCTTTCTTTCTTTCCTTTTTTGTTTTCTTTTTATTTTCCTTACATATTAGTTCCTTATGTCTATATATTCATCTACTTACGTCATGTCATTGTTCGTGTTTCTTTCTACTTTCATATTTTAACTTGCGCTAATGGTGTTCTTTAACTTTTGGTAAATAAAGAGATGTTTAAAAAAAGTCTCTCTCTCAGTTCACTGTTGAGATTACTGCTGCCTGGTGATGAAGGCATCCAGAGTTTCACTGCATCTGACCCAGAATCAGCCTGCCAAAAACACACACGGCTCACGGCCTCACTCAGACACACAGACACACTCAGAGTGTGTGAGGAGCAGCTGCTCAAAGGTCAGAGCACAAACACGCACGCACACACACACACACACACACACACACACACACACACACACATGTATACAGAAAGTATCACAGGGTCAGTTTCACATCATGTCCAGAAGAGGGAAGTTGTGAGCTGTTAGATTCAAGATTCAAGAAGCTTTATTGTCATTTGAACCACATAAAGCTGACGAAATGAAACAACGTTTCTCCAGGACCTGGTGCTACATAAACATACAACATAAAGATCAAATACAAAAAAACAACAACACAGAGCTTGGACCAAAGTTTTTGTCCTAGCCACATGAAGTGCAGAGTGTGGATGGTGCAAAGCTAGGTGCAAACAGTGCAAAGACAAGACCGTGCAAAAACAATGCGTACAAAAAGGCAACACAAAAAACAGGACACTTAGCGCCGAAAAAGAAAAAGAACATGTGCAATGAAGTTTAAAATGAAATGAAATAAAATGAAATGATGTACAGAATTGAATACGATTAAATAATAAACATGTCAAGGCTTCCAAATAGTCATGAATTCATGAGCATGTCGTTTCTTTCTCATTTGTTTAACGGTAAATATCACTTCTTTTGTGACTAGAATATGAACTGATGCAGAATCGTGTCTTCGAAGACCCGAATGACCTGAGCGTCTGGTTCTACTACCACTGGCTTCTGGGAAGAGGTGTGTGAGAGTGGGTGTGTGAGAGGGTGAGTGAAATGGTGTGTGCTGCAGTATTGGTTTTTGTCATTTTGTCGATGATGATGGCATGCTTTGGTGTTCTCTTCCTGGTTCCTGCACCAGCCGAGCGTGAGGAGCTGATCAGCTGTCCGTATGTGAGCTGAGAGGGAGAGAGTCGCTGTGGCTTTCTCCAAACCTGTGTGCCGCGCCTCTCACTCCGTAACAGCATCAGGTGTGTACCTGAGAGAGTGTGACATTAGAGGACGCACTAGAGCTGATGGGGAGGTTAGTTGGTTATGATAATCTAGTGTCGGCTTCCCACATGAACAAAGCAGTAGTGGTACAGTATTCGTAAAGAAAGAAGACTTGAATGATCTGACTAGCGTTGGAATTGTTGCTCTGACAACAAAAGTCACCATTTCAAATGCCCTGCCATTCCTACCGGACGCTCGTGCGCTACGGAAAGTTCTCCAGCGCAATTAAATCTATTCCGTTTGTGTATAAAAAAATGTATCTAAAACACATAACATGTTTCCGACAATATTTCCTTATGTATTTAAACGACCCCTAATCGTTTGACTCCTGATCATTTGATCACTTCAGACAATGGTTCCGTGGTACGTATTGTATGGATCAAAAATCATTTATTCTAATAATTCATTTTAAAGGCTATAAGTATAATAAAAACTCATAAATGAAAATAGAGACATTAAGATGATGAAGATGATGATGATAATGATGGCTCTGATATGTCTGATGTAGAATCTGTAGATGATGATTTGTACTCACTGCACGAAATGAATCATTTCTTGGACAAAACATATGGAAAGACAGTAGGGGTGAAGGACTGTTTTCAAGGTGTAGAGAAATTTATGGCATCAGTGATTGTGTTACAGTGTGAATCGAGCTATGAGGCTTTAAGCAAAAAGAAAAGGACTAAGGAAAATGACAAAACTGTGATGTAACAAAACAAAAAAATGAATCAGTCACTCCGGGTGTCTTTTCTTTTACTGAACTTTCTTTTCCTGTCTTTACTTTCATCTTTTTCCCTTCTCTCATGGAGCACTTAAAAATAGGCTCTCTTAACATAAATGGGGGTAGAGACAAGGCGAAACTAGCAAAACTATCACAGTTCAATAAGATAAATCACATAAATGTAATGCTTTTACAAGAAACATACACAGACAGTGAGAATGAGACTGAGTGGAGAAAATGGTGGGAAGGTGAAGCAGTGTATAGTCATGGGACAAATCTCAGCGCAGGAGTAGCCATCTTATTTTCAAAAAACTTCAGTGTAAAGCTTTTATCTATAAACAAAACAAAAAAGGGTAGAATTTTATTAGTGGAGATTGAGTATGATGGTGTTTTTGTTTTTATCAATATATATGCTCCAACTAATGGCTCAGAAAGAGAAAGAGTCTTTATGAAAATAAAAAATGCTCTTAAAAACTGTAATGAAAATGTGTGTATAGGTTTTTTTTTTTTTGGGGGGGGGACAATCCAGTACAGCTCTATCCAAAATAGTTACAGAGTTTGACTTAATAGACATATGGAGAGAAAGAAACATGGTTGAAAGACAATACACATGGATTAAAATTACAGATAACAAACTGAGTGGAGCCAGGCTAGATCGTTTATATATAGTAAAAGCGCGGAGCAATAGATTAACTAACATCACTCCAAATGGTTTTACAGATCATCATCTTGTTACTGTTGCTTTTAACATGAAACAAAGGTCAAAGCCCAGGTACATCTGGCGTTTTAATGTTAAAATGTTTCAGGATATTTCTTTTTGTAATAGTTTTAAATTGTTTTGGGAAAACTGGAAAAAGAAAAAAAAATGTGTTTAAGAGCCTTAGCCTATGGTGGGATGTAGGAAAGACACAAATAAAAATGTTTTGTCAAAACTATGCATGTCACACTATTGGAAACTCTCGAAAAAAAGCCTTTCAGGAAGTGCTAACAGAGTCCCTAAAAGAAAAAAACACTCCCAACCAGTTGTAGGCATGCGGCTCTATCGCTCCTGTCAAAGAAGGGCAATCTTGGGCTTTTAAAAAACTGGAGCTCACTGTTGTGCACAGGCTATA
Organism: Hemibagrus wyckioides; assembly: GCF_019097595.1. Taxonomy (NCBI): domain Eukaryota; kingdom Metazoa; phylum Chordata; class Actinopteri; order Siluriformes; family Bagridae; genus Hemibagrus; species Hemibagrus wyckioides. Next base: position 11,549,753 of record NC_080724.1, read on the forward strand.
AAATACTGTCCAAATGCTTTCATTTTTTTTTCAAATAAGCAGGAAGGGATTCATTGTCAGAGACAGAGAGAATTCTACTGAGAATTGTTGATGAAAACTCAGATATTGAGTTGTCTTCTGAGGAAGATGAAGATGCAGTGTTTGAGGCAGAGGCATATGACTCGGATAGCTCAGTGAATGAAATTCAGACAGGGCAAACAGAGGCAGGAGATTCAGAGCAAGCAGAACCGTCCATGTCCAGTTGCCGTCCACTCTGGGCCAGGACTACAATGAACATGTTGACTTTATATTCTTACGAACATGCGTTAATCTTTACATTTACACTTATACGTTATTACTCACATTACTTATGTAACAAAAATCATTTATTCTAATAATTCATTTTAAAGACTATAAGTATAATAAAAACTCATAAATGAAAATAGAGACACTAATTTTAACTTATGAAGTTTCAATCCCCAACTGGATAATCCTCCCATGGCCTGTCTAGGTTATCCAAACATTCAGATGTACTGGGCCTCAAACACCTCAAACAGTTCAAATAGTGGTGGAATCCATGACCAGAAATTGGTTCTACAAACTAAGAAATTCCATTAAGATCATCAATTCGCCAGTATGTACCGGGCAAACCATACCCGACTGGATTGAAGGTGTTTGTCTTGGCCACACCAAGTGGTACGGTTTTATATTTTGTGGTCTACCAAGGCAAGACCACCTTCAGAGTCACAGAAGGATGGGGCACTGGAGAACAAGCTGTCCTTCATTTGGCCGAATCCGTTCTTTGACAGGTTCTTTACAACTGTTGACCTCCTGGATGCCTTGATGGAGAAGGGGCTGGCAGGAACTGGAACTCTAATGAAGAACAGAATTCCAAAAGAGTGCAACATTACAGGGGATCAGACCATCAAAAAAAAAGGAAGAGTGGCATCTGAGATGGTGGTCAGACGAAGTTCTCCTGAACTCGCAGTCATTAAGTGGTTTGACAACAAGCCATTGCCTCATCGTTGCCTTATCCTCTGCCTATGGCATTGAGCCTCAAGACACACGCAGTAGATGGTCTAAGAAAGACAAAAGGTTTGTCCAGGTGTCAAGACCATTGACAATTGCTGAGTACAACAGCAGCAAGGGGGGTGTGGACATGGCTGACAGAATGCTAAGTTTCTACAGGATGGCCACTTACACTCGGAAATGGACAGTGCATGTAATTTTCCACTTTTTTGATCTGTCAATCACCAATGCATGGCTTCAGTATAAGACTGAAGTTCCTTGAATTCAAATTGCTTTCGGTGAGTAGTTGATTACTCAGGGCCAAATAGGACTCTCCAGTGAGAGTGAAGCTGACTACACTCCCCTCAGCCAAATCTCCCAGGATGAAGCACATGCAGACCTAGTTGTACAAGGTGTCGCAGACCTAGTTGTAACAGCAAAACATGTGATGTGTACTAAGTGGAAGGTGTTCCTTTGTGTTTCAAAGAAGGGGAATGCTTTTTGAAATATCATACTCCATAAATAAGAAATAGATCAAAGTCCCAACATATTTACACCACAAAACAGTGATGTCTTTAGTCATAATTCTTATGTTGACTTTGGTATTTTCTTTGGGATTTACTTATTGTCATAGTGGTTCAGTTTTACAGAATGTACACTGTAGTGGACACATGATATTTTTAAAATAGAAGCTTCTTTTTCAAAAAATATGTTTTTAGTATACTCACTGCTTTCCAAAGAACTGAGAAACTTAATAATAAAAGTAATTGGGAAACATGTTTTTTCTTGGTTGTCAGGAGGATACATACACCACTCAAAGTTAAGGATATTTGGCTTTTGGGTGAAATTTATAGAAAATGTAAAAAGTTCATGCTACAGTGATATTATATCATGAAAGTAGGGCATTTAAGTAGAAGCATGCAATGGTGATTTCCTCATCTCAAACAATTTATTGAAACAAAAGCCAACAACAGTGGTGGGTATACCACAACAAGAAATGTCAATGTCTCAATAATTTGTCGTGTGCCCTTGACCATCAATTACAGCTCAATTACATACAATGATGTCTCATGCTGTTCACGAGTCAACTTATTGTCTGCTGAGGCATGGCATTCCACGCTTCTTGAAGGGCGGCCCTCAGGTCATTGAGGTTCTGGGGTGCAGGGTTACGAGCCTCTACACGGTGACTCAGTTGATCCCATAGGTTTTCTATGGGATTCAGGTCTGGAGAAAGTGCAGGCCACTCCATGTGAGGTACCCCAGCCTCCAGCAGCCGTTCCCTAATGATGCGACCTCGATGAGCTGGAGCATTGTTGTCCATGAAGATGAAATTAGGCCTGTGTTGTTCATGCAGGGGCACAATGACTGGATTAATGATGTTATTCAGGTAGTATTGGCTTGTCACTGTACCATTCACAAGATGTAGGGCAGTTCTGTATTGAGTAGACACACCTGCCCAGACTGTAACACCACCACAACAGTGGCTGATGCATAGCACTCTCCTTGACTTCTCCAACATTGTTGGTGGCCATCATTTCTGCTCAACGTGAATCGACTTTCATCAGAGAACAGCACTGAGGCCCACTGGTCCCTCGTCCAGCGTAAATGCTCCCTGGCCTGGTGGTTGTGGAATAAAATTCTACTGTACTCACTACTAAAATCTGACTCCAGCTCCACACTGACCCGACAGCTCAGTCTGAGTGAGACTCACAGTTAGTAAGGCCTCCAAACTAAATAAGCCAATCAAGCAGACTAGATGAATGCAGATAAGAGATTTTATTTTGTAATCAGCGCTGACACAAGAATTGAGATGCTCACGCATGAACGTCCCAACAACCTCTACCCGGGGAACTCCAACTACAGCCTTTATATACATTTCCCTTATCTTTCCAATGCAACACGTCACTGGTTCTTTGCCAAGCCAATCCCACCCATTTTTCTTTTTTGGACCTTTTAGGTTCTTTTTTACACCATTATCTTTGAATTTACAACTTTTCGAATACCATTATAATTAAACTTTCCTAAATCATTATATTAAAAATTGGGCGTTTCCGCCCCCACCTGTGGTATTGTCTTCGGCCTCACTCTCTCCAACACCTCATTCTTCCTCAGGAGACAGCATGGGTAAGTTCTCAGTCCTTCAGGGGCCAACACCCTTTCTTTTTATTTTTCTACATTACACTCTACACTTCACGGCTTTTCTGATTTATCCGCTGTCTTCTACGTATGTACTCTAGATATTTCACCTGGTACCACCATTGCCATCCAGCACGCGCTGCGTTTACTTCATGATGAGATCACTGCCACTCAAGGTACCAGTGGAGCGAAGATTGACCCTGATAATCTAGGGTGCGTCTCTGCCATTGATTGGTCCAAGTTTGGAAAGCCCGGTACCCCAGAGAAAGCCTGCCAGACTGACATCATCGATACAACTGTTTGTTCTCCAAAGCCCTTGCAGCCTGTGTGCAAGGCCCGTGACAGGGCAACATGCCGCGTTAAACCCTATATTGTTCTCAAGCTCAAGCAACCTAACGAATAAACCTTACCTGAGAACTCACTCCTGCTGTCCCCTGATTATTTCACACTACATCAAACACACACCACATATATCCTCATTTACAAAATTATCTCCCACATGGTATAGTCAGGTACCCTTGCAGGTCGTCAAGCACACAGACCACACTAATGTAAATGGTTTTGAATGGTCTGACGTGACACTTGGGTGCCTCTCACCTCCCTTAAATGTGCCTGGAGTTGAGTGGCATTCATCATCCGGTTCCGCAGGGCACTGTTCACAGTGAAGCGGTCATCATCGTGGGATGTGGCCAAAGGATGTCCACTTCTATGCCTTTCTGTGACTCTTCCAGTCTCTCTGTATCTCTGTCGCAACCTGCTGATGACACTCTGTGACACTTCAGTGGCCACTTCCCTCTGAGAACATCCTGTTTGAAGCCTCGCAATGGCGAGGTATTGTTGATCACTTGTTAGGTGTCGTCTTATGGTCTCATGATGTCAAAATGTGAACAGCATGATGAAGAGGACTGTTTAAATACCAATTCTAATTGAACCAGAAAATGTATTGGTCGATTCATGGATCAAACACCAGATGTGAATTTTGCCGTTAAGTACCTTGTTAGAGAACACCAAGTTCTGTAAGTTCTGTAAAGTACTGAAACACTGAACAGTTGGACATGTGCATTCAAAAGTGCAGAGTAGGTCAATTTAAGTTCACCTGTAAAGGTTATAGTGCATTTTAGGTGCATCCTGAAATTTCAGTTCTTGGTTAATAAAAATACTGGACACTTAGGCTAGTGCCTACAGGAATATGCCTGATTAGCACGTTCCCAAAGGAAAAGGTTCTACCAAGTGTTTCCAGGAACCACCAGGATCCTGACAAGGATGAATGAATGATGTGAAACCATATCCTTGAGCTGCTCTTAGGTCGGGTGATAAAAGCATGAAAACTTTACTTGAAGTGACGTTGCACCTTCTGCAAATGTTACATGACTGGGTTGTATGGTGGGACAGTTGCTCTGTCTAAGACCACTTTTGCCACATCAAGCAACCAAGATACCTTCTACAGTCACAGTGGGCAGAACTCACCCTGGCTTACTTCTTGACAGACCACCAGTCATGATTATATATTCAAGGAGAATATTGGATATTCTGTGTGTGTGTGTGTGTGCACGTGTGTGTTACAGGCCTTATGCCAATGTTATCACGAGGCACCCTAGTGACTGTTCCTCTAGTTGACAAGTTGGAGAACAAGCGCTGGCAAGCCAAGATTATCGAACAGAAAGACTCCAGGATAAAACTGTCCATCAGCAGCCCGCCTACTGCTCCCATTGGTCGCTACAAGCTCAGTGTGATCACATGGAACCTTAAAGGAAGCACCAGGTTTAGTCCCAAGCCTGAAAATGATATCTACCTGCTGTTTAACCCCTGGTGTAAAGGTAAGTCTGGGCAGAAATATGATAGGATCACGAGATTCCACTTTTCTGGTGTAACAACCCTGTCTGTCATCTTCAGATGACACTGTGTTTATAGATAAAGAGAACGAGAGGAACGAGTATGTTCTGAACGATGTGGGAAAGATCTACTATGGAAATGACAGTCAGATTGGAGTCAGGAACTGGAACTTTGGACAGGTATTACATCTTTCATCATTCCAGTGAATAACTTCTTATTCTCAACTCACCTTCAGAGTTATGTATTTATAGACGGGAAATTGTGCTGTGATGTCATCCCATTATCAAATTTAATACCAAGGTATGTTTTTTGACTGTGTGTCATGGTATGTGCATGCAGTTTGCTGATGGGATTCTCGCAGCATGTCTGTTCATTCTGGAGAAGAGTCAAGCACTCACTTCAGGTTTGGGAGACCCTGTTAATGTTGTCAGAGTTGTTTCAGCTATGGTGAGTGTCTCTACAGTCATAATTTAAAAAAACCTGGAGCCTATATTAGTGAATGTATAATCATTATTAATGCCACATTAATACTTTATTTTTAAATATTACGTGCATAGATGTATACACATTTATATTTGGATTTTAGGTCAACTCTAATGATGATCAAGGTGTGGTGGTAGGGAATTGGTCCAGTAGCTATGCAAATGGGACTTCTCCAATGTTGTGGACCGGCAGTGTGGAAATTCTGACACAGTACCACAAAACTAAAGGAAAGCCTGTTAAATATGGCCAGTGCTGGGTCTTTGCTGGGATCACCAATACAGGTGGACACTCAAAGTTGTTCTGTAGTGTTAGTTACTGGATTAGTTTTTGTAATTGTGGATTTTTCTTTCACACATTGTGCCATTTTATTCATTTTCTCTCTGTGTTTGTTCATTCTCGCTGTATCCCTTAACCCAATCCCAGTTCTCAGGTGTTTAGGCATTCCCACTCGCTGTATCACAAACTTCAACTCTGCCCATGATACAGATGTTTCCTTGACGACGGATGTGTATTTTGATGAGAAAAGGAGGCCAATTGAGAGCCTCAACAATGACTCGATTTGGTACAAACATACACCTTTCTCATTTCCCACATTTCCCAATCATTTTGTGCAGAAATGTAATTCATTCTGAAAGCAAAAAGAAAGGCATCTAATCAAACCTGAACAGCATATATGGTGTATCAGATTGCCTGGGCATGTCTCAGAAAAAGTTTTTTTTTCTTAAAGTAACTCTGTTAACCCATCTGCAGGAATTTTCATGTGTGGAATGAATCCTGGATGGCTCGGCCTGACCTACCGGCTGGCATGGGGGGTTGGCAGGTGGTAGATGCTACGCCTCAAGAAACGAGTCAGAGAACATTCTGCTGTGGCCCCACCCCTGTGTCGGCCATCTGTGATGGACTGGTCAGTGTCAAATACGATGCCCCGTCTTCGCTGAGGTAAGTACACTTTTCAAATATAGTAACAATAGAGCCATTAGAAGAGACTCTCAGAAGATCCCAAGACCTTATATAGCAAGATCAGTGCCCATGACTTTGGCATATCCAAAAACCAATGGAAAAGCCTGGACTAGAATCTAGGGTTTTTTTTATTTAGTATTCATTGGATAATTAAAAGCTTTCTTAGCTTTCAAAACAATTGATTTGGAAACTTTGCTTATAGAAACACACACAAACACACACATGCATAGTAGTAGTTGAATGTGTTTGTGTGTTTGTAGGTGAACAGTGACAGGATCTTCTGGCAGAGGAACACTGATGGCACCTTCACTCAGACCTCCGTTCAGAAGAGCTACATAGGCTGCAACATCAGCACCAAGGGAGTCGGGTCTGATCGAAGAGAGGACGTCACACACCTTTACAAACACCCAGAAGGTGAAAAAACTCATCACACATCAATTGTCTTTTCTTCACAATCTTTTCTTCAAAATCACAAAGTAAATTTTTTTGGGGGGTGGTCTCACCTTTCTGCTACACATCATTAGGGTCTAATGCTGAGCGAGCTGCTGTGGAAACTGCTTCCCGCTATGGCTCCAAGCCTAACACTTACCCCGGACCTGTGGCCAGCGATGTCACATTTATGGTAGCTGTGAAAGGGGAGGGGTCGTGGGTGGGTGAAGATGCTCAACTGTCATTCACCCTGAAAAACAGCAGCCCTGAGAAGCACAGTATTGAGCTCTACTGCCAGGTGACGGCCATGAAGGGCACTGTGAAGAAGGATGAAATAGCGGTAAAGCTCAAATCCAGTGAAGGTGTGAAATTACTATGCATTAAGACATTAATAGTCCCAGGAAGGTTGTATGTTCAAATCTGTTGTGTTCCTGAACAAGGTCTGAACTGTGCACTCACCTCTTGTCTTTCTTCTGATCCTCTTTAGTCCACACACTAGATTGGACTGTTCCATATGACCTGTATAAGGACCAGCTGGTGGACCAGGCGGCGCTGATGCTCACCGTGCTTGGACATGTCATTGAAACCAAGCAGGTTCTGGCGACCCGGTTCAACTTCCGCCTGCTCACGCCCAAACTCACCATCACCGTACGTCCTCACGTGACTTCCATGTTTTCTGTTTACAGAGGTTAAAGTTCACTTCAGAGATTAAAGCAGCACTATGTGGAACTTCTTAATCTTCCCTGAGTGTAGGATTTTATTATATAGCTTGGGTAAAGAGATCAAATGCAAAAATTCTTCTTTGAAAGAACATGGTGTAGTGTGCATTAGTACCCCAAAGATTGTCAATTATTTGTCAGTAATTACATTTCCCCAAAACAATAACTTCCTGTTCTTACTTACATTATAGCAGCTGTAAACTGGCCTTCCCTTGCCAGCTTTTCTTTACTGTCTCTCATGTTTTTACGACCTAAAATTTATTACCAGGAAACCACAGTCCTAAGGACTTTCCTGTGGAGGAAAACTTACTGACTGTTACAAAGCTCTGACATTGGAGACTCCTTCCGCAAACATTTTCTTACAGAAATTAAATACAGAATATTACCATATCAACAGTTGCAACTGTTAGATGATATTAGTACAAAATGAATTAAGGCTTTCTAACTAACCAAATCTACTGTTTATACTAATTTTAAAGAAAATCAGTCAAGACCTTCTGACCAATCAGACTCAAGACTTTACTAGAGCAGTGTTATATGCTGGAAATTGTTTCCTTATAATAATAATTTTATAATAATTTATAATAATGTTACACTAAACCTGGTCAAAAGGATGAAGCCTAATGATGCTTTACTAGCAATTCTGCTTTCCAGACTGTAGGAGATGCTGTAGTGGGAAAAGAAATTGTGGCTAAAATCACTTTTAAGAATCCACTGCCACGCGTCTTGAAGAGCGTCAAGATCTGCATTGAGGGCTTGGGCTGGCTGAAAGCAAAAAACATTGTCTATGGGTAAACCAAGCTGAGCATTAACTTCATGTAGAACTCATATCCAGTTAATTTCAGTAGGCTCTAAATTTTGTTTGTAAAAATTTGAGTTTTATTTAAAAAAACAAAAACAAAACAAAACCAAACAGATTTGCCTTTGACCTTGTGACTATCTTTCTTTCTCATTCAGTGATGTGGCCAGTCTGGTGACTATCACACACACGGTGAAGTTCACTCCCACTTTATCTTGTCAGAGGAAGCTTCTAGCCTCTCTGGACTGTCAGCAGCTCACACAGGTTCACGGTGCTGCCGACATTGTCGTCAAGGAGAAGTGAAATGTCACGGGGGAGCTTCAGCGCGATCCCAAAGTACACACTGCTTGCTGTCTGATATATGGGTCTAGAATATGCAGATGACATGGTGCAAGTGATTATTTTCCTTTCTTAAAGCTTTGAAACATTTAGAATAGTTTTCACCTCAAGTTCCTGTTTGAAACATCATCCTGTAGACACTTGAGTGTTTTCTCTCTGTTGCTTCAGTAACATAACTGGCTGATGACACTCTTATTAGTGACTGTAGAACTCACTGAAGAACATTAATTCCATTTAAACATTTAGTCATTTTTCATTATGTTTATTAGAGTATTGTGGTTAAATAGTATTATGCTTGTATGCTCTGCTCTGGTTTTCTTTCTCCACACTGCTATTTGCACTAAATCTGTTTGGTAATAAACCAGCTCAAGAAAGGGAATGCCTTATGTTTGTCCTAATTATATGAACATGTGTTTAATGCAAATGCTTTGATATCTGGGCTAGTTTAAAAACAAAGCTCACATTAAAAAAAACTGTCACTAAAAAATTTCTTTCACTTTAATCTAAGATCCTTATGTTTAAAAAAGGTGTGTCAGGTTCTTACTGGGGAATTAAAGTTCATGGGTGTGATTTGACTTTTTGTTAATTCTTCATTCATCATATCACGCCCTCTGTTTAAGATGCATGACTGGAAGGGCAAAAAGGAATTTATATATATATATATATATATATATATATATATATATATATATATATATATATATATATATATATATATGTATATATATATATATATATATAATTTATATATATATATATATATATATATATATATATATATATATATATATATATATATATATATATACATACACTATATTGCCAAAAGTATTCGCTCACCTGCCTTGACTCGCATATGAACTTAAGTGACATCCCATTCCTAATCCATAGGGTTCAATATGACGTCGGTCCACCCTTTGCAGCTATAACAGCTTCAACTCTTCTGGGAAGGCTGTCCACAAGGTTTAGGAGTGTGTTTATGGGAATTTTTGACCATTCTTCCAGAAGCGCATTTGTGAGGTCACACACTGATGATGGACGAGAAGGCCTGGCTCTCAGTCTCCGCTCTAATTCATCCCAAAGGTGTTCTATCGGGTTGAGGTCAGGACTCTGTGCAGGCCAGTCATTTTCATCCACACCAGACTCTGTCATCCATGTCTTTATGGACCTTGCTTTGTGCACTGGTGCACAGTCATGTTGGAAGAGGAAGGGGCCAGCTCCAAACTGTTCCCACAAAGTTGGGAGCATGGAATTGTCCAAAATGTCTCGGTATGCTGAAGCTTTCAGAGTTCCTTTCACTGGAACTAAGGGGCCAAGCCCAGCTCCTGAAAAACAACCCCACACCATAATCCCCCTCCACCAAACTTTACACTTGGCACAATGCAGTCAGACAAGTACCGTTCTCCTGGCAACCGCCAAACCCAGACTCGTCCATCAGATTGCCAGATGGAGAAGCGCGATTCGTCACTCCAGAGAACGCGTCTCCACTGCTCTAGAGTCCAGTGGCGGCGTGCTTTACACCACTGCATCCGACGCTTTGCATTGCACTTGGTGATGTATGGCTTGGATGCAGCTGCTCGGCCATGGAAACCCATTCCATGAAGCTCTCTGCGCACTGTTCTTGAGCTAATCTGAAGGCCACATGAAGTTTGGAGGTCTGTAGCGATTGACTCTGCAGAAAGTTGGCGACCTCTTCGCACTATGCGCCTCAGCATCCGCTGACCCCGCTCCGTCAGTTTACATGGCCTACCACTTCGTGGCTGAGTTGCTGTCGTTCCCAAACACTTCCACGTTCTTATAATACAGCTGACAGTTGACTGTGGAATATTTAGGAGCGAGGAAATTTCACGACTGGATTTGTTGCACAGGTGGCATCCTATCACAGTTCCACGCTGGAATTCACTGAGCTCCTGAGAGCGACCCATTCTTTCACAAATGTTTGTAAAAACAGTCTGCATGCCTTGGTGCTTGATTTTATACACCTGTGGCCATGGAAGTGATTGGAACACCTGATTCTGATTATTTGGATGGGTGAGCGAATACTTTTGGCAATATAGTGTATATATATATATATATATATATATATATATATATATATTAGTGGTGCAAAGGATCACAGAAATCACGGTTCAGATCACATTACGGTTTTTGAGTCACTGATCGGATCATTTTTTGGATCAGCAAAAAAAGGGGAGGAGACAAATTGAATTTGCTTTCCATTTATTACAAGAACTTTACAGCAAGGAACTTTTGGTTTTAACAAAAATAACCTATGTAACCTACTGTTTTAGCAAAAATAAAATCAAGAAATAACAAGCTGAATAAATAAAATTTTAAAATAAAATATTCAATACTCACTTGTTGTGAAAAACAACCTGAGACCTGAAAACAGACCAAATCTTAAAATGACAATTTATTTTCAAAAAGATGAGGATGTCTACATTCTGTGGAGAGAAAGTAGACCTCTTAGCAGCTACTATGTCACCTGCCGTGGAGAACACCCTCTCACTAGGAAATGAAGTGGCAGGTACAGCAAGGTAGCATATTGCCATCTTTGCAATGTGAGGGTATTTACACTCATTGTATTTCCACCATGCCAGTGGATTACCACCATCCAATGGCATACTGCTTGCTGCCCTGTACTATGCCACCTGCACTTTGATGGTGTTGGTAAAAGTATTGTCTGTGTCTGACTCCTTTACAAAGGTATCCCCAAAAAGCTCTTCCATGGCTGACTTCTTTTCTGGAGGAGATGCCTTTGTCTCTGTGTCTGCTCCAGTGGGTGTTGGCTCTGTGGCTTGACCCTGCAGGAAAAAAAACTCAGTTATTTAACCATATTTCTTATCATATATTTCATAGGCAATCAGTAACATATGCCAATATTATTCAAAATAAAGATCAGTTATTCATGTAAAAAATAGCTTAACCTAGGCTGCAGTTTATTATTATTATTATTATTATTATTATTATTATTATTATTATTATTATTATTAAAAGTAATGCATTCAATTTTATTATTATTAAATTACATTAATAATATTATTACTATTTTACCTCTTCAGTAGCCACAATTTCAGTGGTGAGATCACTGTATGTCTTCTCGCATAGGGCAGGTTCTAAGTAAGGCAGGGACTTGAACCTTGGATCAAGTGCAGTAGATTTATGAAGATAATCTTGTATATCAGGGGGTTGGTGTACCTTGACATCTCTAGTAATGCTACTGTCTTCCTTATTTGCACACATGGATTGTAGAATCCTGGTTTTCAGAGGTAGGATCATGGACAGAGATGGTACATTTTCAGTGCTCGATAGGGTTGTGACTGTTTTGAGAGTTTTGAGCAGCTGGAGGACGTCCTCTGCCACTTTCACATCATCATCAGGCAAGGTGACAATGTCTCTGATATTTTTTTTTCAGTGTCTTCTCTGTCAGTGCAGAGTGTACTGCTCTAGATAGTGCTCCAACATGTCATATGTGGAATTCCATCTGTTGTGACATTGTGTATGAGCTTGTGGGCTGGTAGCTGTAGCATTTCTTGCTTAGCTTTAAGCACATGAGCTGCTATTGTACTTTTGTGGAAGAAGGAAACCACCTTCCTGATCCTCTCAAGGAGGCGATCCATCTGGTTCCCTGAGATTCCCCTTTGGCATGCTAAATTTACCACGTGTGCAACGCAAGATATCTGTGGCCCCAGTTCAGCTTCTGTCACTGCATTTACTTGATTTCTGGCATTATCTGTGGTGACTATGATATTGCTACATGCATTGTGCCTCTTTAAATTCCACTCTGCTAGTGCTAGTTCAGTACCTGCGCTAGATTTGTGCTTGTGTGACTCTCGTAGAGGGGGCGTGTCTGTAGCACCGGACTTCGCATCTCCCACTCCGCTGTGATGAAGTGAGCAGTCACAGTTACATACCTTTCTATAGACCTCGATGTCCACTCGTCTGTGGTGATCGCCATGGGCGTCGCAAGGCCATTTTTAGGGGGGCTTTAAATTCGTGATCGCCTCAGTCCCATTTAAATTTCATATGAAAACGGCGGTACAGTTCCTGCTCCTCCCCGGTTTTACAGAGCGTTCTTCAATCCGCAGACCGCAGCGTCCGGAGAGCGAGGAGCAGGGGACAGGTGTGTGTGTGTGTGTGTGTGTGAGATGAAGAAGACTCGTATGCTGCAATAAGTTTACCATCCTGTTAGTCAAACGTTTATTTTATTTTATTTATATATTTTTATATTCTATTATACCCTCATTGGGAGCTGAGCCCCCCTAAATTTAAAAAATGATATGAAGTATATGAAATATATATATATAAATAAAAAATTTTATACAAGGAAGTGACAGTGACATTCTACTAGGGAAATGGTGGCATCTTGGGCCATTTATATTAGGGATATTTTGGATATGGTGAAATAGACCTCTACTAGGACTCTACAGCGAGGCATATCCCTCAGTGGGATACCTCATCATAGTATCCGAGAAGTTTCCAAAGCTAAAATATCCTCATCTCCCACAAACTTGACTGTTTTTTCTATTTTGTTTTCTGTAGAATGTCTGCAGGAACCAGCAAGACTGGTTGCTTTCCTTTCAGCATGTTACAGGATGAACCACAACCCCACCAACACCTTGGTATTGTCTTTAAAACACGTTAATGCATTACCAGTCTGTGATTTGCAGCTACATTTACATTTCAGAAACTGCTGATCTCCTGGGAGTTTTACACACAACAATCTTCAACAAATAGCTTTTGGGTAAGAAAGGTCAGAGAAGATTGACCAGATTGGTCTGAGCTGACAGGATGTCTGCAGTAGCACAAATAAGCACTGTTTACAACTGTGGTGAGCAAAAAGGCATCTCAAAACGCACAACACATCAAACCTTGAGGTGAATGAAATACAACAGCAGAAGACCACATCAGGTTCCACTGCAGCCAGCTAAGAACAGGAATCTGAGGCTCTCATGGGCACAGATTCACCTTAACTGGACATACTGTAAGACTGCAAAAAAGAACAGGGGATTCTAGTGTGTCCATGTCCTGCTCTTGGCTGATGGGAGTTGAACCTGTTACCAAAGTGACCTCATCATCTGTTGAGGGCAAATCTGACAGACTACACCCCAAGCTTTTTAGAGTTATTATGGCACCTAGTGGACAAAAATAAAAACTATGACAAGTGATAATGGCGGTGCCTGGGACCAGGAATCACACTGCCCCATGCTGGATCAGACTGGACAATTAATGACACTGAGCTGTTTTTTAAATCTTAAAATATGTGCTTAAACTTAAAATTATTTTGAATAATGTACTTTGCCTTCCTTAGGCTGACAACTACAACTTCTTTCAGAGACCTTCTACTGCTCCATACTTCCTTCAAAGCCTGAGATAAACTGTAAGCAGCAAAGAACTCAGAGATAATTTATATAAATACGTCACTTTTGCTTAAATATTGCTTAATCTTTGTCATTTCTCATTCATTCTTATCCTCTCTGACTCAGCTGCTCAGTTATCAGTGTGCTCCATTGACCACCTCAAGATCAAAACAGGCCAGAATCGCCTGGAGCATCGCACGGATTGTTACCAAAGCAATAACCTCATCATCCATTGAGGGAAGAGCTTTCTGATGTGGATAGAGCTCTCACGAGCTTTTGACCCCAAATCTGACACCAACATTTTTTGTCATTTTTATTTCATTTTTGTTATACCTATACCAATGATATCAAGAGGCACCCTAGTGACTGTTCCTCTAGTTGACAAGTTGGAGAACAAGTGCTGGGAAGCCAAGATTATCTAACAGAAAGACTCCAGGATAAAACTGTCCATCAGCAGCCCACCTACTGCTCCCACTGGTCACTACAAGTTCGGTGTGATCACATGGTCCCTGAAAGGAAGCGCCACGTTCAGTCCCAAGTTTGAAAATGATATCTACCTGCTGTTTAACCCCTGGTGTAAAGGTATTTCCATGAGAATGTTTCTTTCTACCTTTCCATGTTAGATGACTCAGTGTTTATGGATAAAGATAATGAGAGGAATGAGTATGTTCTGAATGATGTGGGAAAGATCTACTTTGGAACCAAGCGGAACCAGGACATGGAATCATAACTGTGTGTCATGGTGTGTGCAGTTTGTTGATGGGGTTCTTTCAGCATGTCTCGTCATTCTGGAGAAGCGTCAATTACCTCAATGACCTCTTACACTGATGGCACATTCACTTAGATCTACCAAGGCAGTTGGCTCTGATAAAAGAGAAGACATCACACACCTCTATAAACACCCAGAATGTGAAAACACATGGCATCAATACACACTTTCTTCTGATTCTGAACAAATCGTAGTGGAAACTGCTTCCCGCTATGGCTCCAAGCCTAACAGATATCCTCATGCTTTAGCCAGTGATGTCACATTTCAGGTCACTGTGAAAGGGGAGAGGCCGTGGGTGGGTGAAGACGCCCAGCTGTGCTTCATCCTGAATAACAGCAGCTCTGAGAAGAACAGTATAATCCAGTACTCCCAGGTGGCATTCATGTACTTCAACGGAGTGCTAAAGGGCATTGTGAAGAAGAATGACATATCAGTGAATCTGAAGCCTGTAGGAGACGTATTTGTGGGGAAAGAAATGGTGCTAAAACAATGTTTAAAAATCCACTGCCGCACGTCCTGAAGCACATCAAGTTCCACATTGAGGGCTTGGGCTTGCTGAAAGCAAAATACATTGTCTATGGGTAAGCCAAGCTGAGCATTAAGTTCATTTAAAATATCTGGCTGTTTATTGTTGCAGTTTCATGAGGATAGATAGGTATTTTTTAATATGCTGTTTTTCTTAAACAAAATATATGTGCCCCAAAATGTTTATGTCCAGGAACTCTGAGAAGCACTAATTATTTAATTTGTAATTTCAAAAACATTTGCACAGATTTGCCTTTGACACTGCAACAGTCTTTCCTTCTCACTCAGTGATGTGGGCAGTCTGGCGACCATCACACACGGTGAAGTTCACTCCCATTTTATCTGGTCAGAGGAAGTTTCTTGCCTCTCTGGACTGTTAGCAGCTCACACAGGTTCAGGGTCCTGCCGACATCCTCGTCAAAGAGAAGTGTAATGTCACAAGATTGTGAACCAACACAACACTAGATTCCCTGATGTTATGCCAAACAACTCAAATAAAATTGGGCTGCTGATTTAAAGGTGGGGATATATTTGGTCTGACTCATATTTTATATATTAAAATATTTTATTACACACACACACACACACACTACAGACAATTTAGAGATGCCAACCTGTAATGCAAGTATTTGAACTAGGGAAGGGAATTAATTACTGATTACTATATAAAGGCCATCTTAAGGTTTGAGAGAAAAAAACACACCTGAAGCTGCATCCTTGTTTACTCAGCCAGTGCCTCTGCATTTATGCTGTAGTGTTTAATAAGAGTCTTTAGCATGGTGTCTAGAGTATGCAAATCAGATTCCACCCAGAAGTCAAGTTCTCAGTGTTTCTTACTCTTCCACAATCACTCTTCCATTCCCTTGTCATTTATTCACAATATGTATCTGCAATTACACTTTTTAAAACACACAGAAATGTGAACACACACACACATTTATCATTTAGCATTAAAGCAAAACCTGAATTCCAAGTCCATGCATTTTATCACATTTGAATAATATGTGTGGGGAAAAATATATAAAGCTACTTTGTTCTGGATATACTTCTCCGAATGCAGAATTGAGTTCAACATTATTTATTATCACATTTCCTAATATACGCCATTAACTGTATTTTCATGTTTTTTTATCTTTTTAAACTGACACCACTCAAATTGTCAGGGTGCAAGCTAAGCTAATGTACATGGAGGACGAAGTAACACAAAATGATAATATGTGTTAAGGCTGTGATTTTATTGTGTCTTATTGTATTTTTGTTTAAGATGTAATATGTAACAAAAGGTACTGGACTTGGAAACAAGATGCTGCTTATCTATGGAAATGATTTTTGATTATATTTGATTATTTACATTAGATAGATAGATAGATAGATAGATAGATAGATAGATAGATAGATAGATAGATAGATAGATAGATAGATAGATAGATAGATAGATATGAAAATCGTTCATTCAGCTGCCTCACCCAGCGCAGTTATTTTTATGCTTCGGTCTGTCCTTCCCCCAAAACCCTATAAAACACTAGGGCTAGATATTTTTATTGTTTTATTTATCTTTTTTCTTTTTTATTCAACTTTTATGACATATACAGTCGAAAAACATTTCAACACGTACTGTGCTTGGTGTATATGACAAATAAAATTTGAATTGAATTTGAAATAAAACAGCACTTAGAGGTTCTGTGGAAATTATTTTACTCTGGATAAAAACGGTTTGAGAAGCCATGTCGTGGGTTTTTGCCGAAAGTCTCACACGAATCAAATCCTACAATTATTCTGTGCTTCTAAGCGTGTCACTGAGACCCTATGTGTGCATCATTTTTATGTTGTTTATGTTTTAGATTTAGAATGACTTAAACTTAACAAAACGCAAAACCAGTTAGTATTGGACAGTATCACGACTGTCATGTTTTCATATGATTTAAGGTAAAAGTTCTCAGCAGTAAGTGTGTTCACTCTTCAAACACATTACCTAAGAATTCTTTTTCATTCAAAGCCAAATAACTGATAAGGGCACAGCAGATAATGACATTTAACACATCTGTTGACATAATTATGTTTTATCTGTGTGACACACAGACAAGTCTTTTTGTAGTTTGTTTGTTTTTTGGTGTGAGTGAAATGTGTCAGCTATTCTAGAGAAATCGCCTTTCACTGGGATTATTTGCATATAAAGCTAAATAAACATAATTAAAAGGGCGGCACAATAATCTTTTTGTTAAGTTAGACTTCAGGACACATGGACATGTTTTTGCATGGCATCAGTGCGCCAGGTATTTTGTTTCCTCATGCCAATATTCAGCAAATATTATAAGAATGAAGTAGACTCTATTAAGCAAGAAAGTTTTAAACCAGCTGCACCTGTCTGAATACCTGGCTGAAGTCGTGCTTTCAGCAGGCCGCGGTTTGTGTTAATGTGTGTTACCCATTTGCACAAAGAGCAAAGGTGAGATTTACCATGTTGCCAGTGGATTTTCACTTATAATCAGTGTGTATGTGTGATCTGCAAAATGATACAAAACAAAGAGATAAAATGTGAACAATAATATAAATACAAAAAACAAATTAAATAACTCATAAATAAATAACTTTTTCTGTATTTCCCCCCAAATTAATTTTTACCCCCAACTAATATCAGATTCAAATTTCAAATTAATCAGAATTATTTTAGCAAAAAAGTTAACGAAATTCCTAATGAAAAATGATTCTATGTCCATTTGAGAAGAGGCCATGAACTTGTAATTGTTGTAGATAACATTAAAACAAAGTTTTAAAGAGTTATAATTTCAGGCTTATTGAAAACCTGGAAACCAGCAACAACTAGTCTAACTTTTCATATGTGAAATGAAAAAATGAGCAACCTCAATACAAGCCAAAGCAATATTCATTAACTAAAAAATCAATAAAAATGGCACAATCAATTAAAACGAAACAAAATAATTGCTTTGTGTAAAACTGAAATAATGTAAGATTATTATAATCTAAAGAATTTGGGTCATAAATTAGTAAATTAAATTAAATAAATTAGTATTTGCAAACATTCCATTGTCTTATGATGCATCAGTATATCAAAGAAATACAACGAGTTCTTAACACCTCAGGATGCTGTTTTGACCAAAACAAATCTCTCAGAGTAGCATGCAAAAATGCACTGAAATATTAATATATGCACTATACGAGTTAAATGAAAAGCAGAATTACTGTCAGAATTACTTTTATGGGTTTGTAAGAATATTTCCTTCAAATGTTACTTGAAAAATGTAAACATTAAGAAATAAGTTATGTAGATAACAATTATTTTATTGTAAGGCATTGTTTTGTTCTTAATTAATAAATAAATAAATAAATAAATAAATAAATAAATAAATAAATAAATGCCTACGTTGTTTGAGACATGTACACTGGGAGGGACAAAACAATTGAGGATTTAAGGGGCGTGTCTATAAACATAAGTATATATGCAGGTATCATCAGCAGTGAAAGGTATCTTCTACTGCAGTATTTTCTGCAAAAAACAAGCTGGTACAGTCAGACTACAAAGCCGAAGACTACAATCAGGTAAAAGTGTCTCTTTACTCAAGCAACATGATTTGTAATCACTATTGATTTAATTCAAGTTATAATGAGAAAAAAAAACTTTGCAAATCTGTATTTCTCACTTCCCTGATGCTGAAAGAAAGCTTTTGATGGAGTTTTTTTCTTGTTCTTGCTGCCATCACTTGCCGTTTTATCATCCCTAGCATGTATAAAATTTATACAAAAGGTCTTTATTCATCAGCTGGCCGCTTCCCAGCGAGGGCCAGCAACCTGGGAGGGGTGGTCTGTCACAAGCCAGCAACATTGGATTTGGGAACACAAAGTAAGGAGGAAAAGGGAGGAAATACCTGCTGTAATTGCAGGGCATGATGGGAGATTATTTGTAATTTGTTAACTTATGCTGATATTCGAAGTAAATCACTTTTTTCTTTATTATCTCTTTCTCTCTGTCTTAGATGGTCAGTTATTAGTGCGCTCCATAGACCTCCTTAAGTCCAAAATGGGACAAAATTGCCTGGAGCATCACACGGACCGTTACCAAATTGATAACTTGATTGTCCGACGAGGGCAGAGCTTCCAGATGTGGATAGAGCTCTCACGAGATTTTAAACCCAGAAGTGACCAGCTGCACCTCGTCCTTAAACTCAGTCAGTGTGATGTTTTGAATAATTACATGTAATTTTGGTTCCAGGTGTGTGTATGTCCAGACGGTTTAGGGGGTGAACGGCAAGTTGTGCTGGGAGACGTGTGTGCACGTGCAAAATAAAAAGCCAAGTAAAGTGAAGTGGCTAAAAAAGACACTGAGGCTGTCCAGTGTGTTGATTAAAACATAACAGTCAGTTTTATTAGAGGCGCAATCTTCATGACTTATGGCAACTGAATGTATTATAATATAGTATACATTCATATTGTGTGTGTGTGTTACAGGCTCAGTGCCCCTGTCAAAAGGCCCCTTAGTGACTGTTCCTCTAGTTAACGAGTTTCACGGCAACCAGTGGGAGGCCAAGATTGTCGAACAGAAGAGCAATAAGATAAAACTGTCTGTCATCTCTCCTCCAACCTCTCCTATTGGTCGATATGAGCTCAGTGTGGTAACAAGAGACACCACTTTCAGTTGCAAGCCTGAAAACGATATCTACCTGCTATTTAACCCCTGGTGTAAAGGTAAACATGGGCAGATATATTACACGATAACTGAATTTAATCAGTCGCATGAATTTTTCCGATTGTCACTTTTAGATGACAAAGTGTTTATGGATAACGAGAATGAGAGGAACGAATACGTTCTGAATGATGTGGGAAAGATTTACCATGGAACTGCGGATCAGATTGGAGCCAGGACCTGGAACTTTGGGCAGGTATTATATTTTTCTCTACATGCTCTAATGCTTTTTGCTTCCTTATGCACGTTAGATATATGTCTTACCATTTGGCTGTCCTTACCTCCTAAATTACAAGTCTCAGGTTCTTTCGGTTCTTTGTTATGTGTTCAGACATTTACACTACAGCAGAAGGAAACATGAACACTAATACAAAATGATGTGTGCAGTTTATAAAATAAATAAATAAATTGTTATTATTATTATTATTATTATTATTATTATTATTAATAATAATAATAATAATAATAATAATACAAACACAGCTTGTCATGGCAACGAGTAGATGCCTGTTGTTAAGACTTACATTTACTGTACTTTGCATGTAGTTATAACGTCTGTTTAGACAAAAATGCATGTAAATTAGAAAAAAACGTATTATTATGTAAAACTGTGATTTGCCTTGGAGCCAGAACTACAGAACTACTTAGTTCAACAGAAATTTAATCAACACCATCAGGACTGAGTTCAACAGAATTAAACATTTATAAAAGTTCAATAAAATATAATATTAAACACATACTATTAATGACAAATTAAATTCTTGTCACCACTGTTATATGAAATGTATATGTAGTTTACGATCATGAGATAATGTCCTTATTATCTGCTAGCAATAAATGATCAACATTTTCCTGTAATGCCAGCAATTTTAATTCTATAAAATTTCATATTTTCTCCCATATATCTGCATGTGTTTGTTTTTGAATGTAGCTAATTATAACTAATATATTACTTATTATCTTCTAATTATCCTGTGTTCAGTTTGCTGAAGGGATTCTGGCAGTGTGTTTGTACATACTGGAGAAGAGTAAAGCCCCTGCTTCAGATTTGGGAGACCCCATTACTATCACCAGAGTTGTGTCAGCTATGGTGAGAGCTTTTTACAGCATTATTTTTTACTAGATTAACTTTAATATTAATTTATAATAATGCATAACAAGCTTCTTCTCTGTGGCCAAGTTCCCAGTGATGATAAAAACTGTGCACAGGAGATCAGTATCAGTACTGAAGTGTAGGTGATGGAAAACAATGAAATGACGCGTAACAGCTCTGATTTCTCGCTGCCAGGTCAACTCTCCTGACGATGAAGGTGTGCTAGAGGGCAACTGGTCAAACAACTATGTGGGTGGGACTCCCCCAACAGCATGGAGTGGCAGCATTGACATCCTGAAGCAGTACCACAAAAGCAGAGGCTTGCCTGTAAAATATGGCCAGTGCTGGGTATTCTCAGGGGTCACCACTACAGGTAAGGCTTCACCATTAATTTTTTTATATTAAAAATTGTAAAGTTACACATAAAACTCACATTACACTTTATAAGATCTGAAATGTACAATAGATTGTTGTAATTATAAACTCCATTATCATTTCTCAAATAGTTTTATTGGAAAAATTCCTTGGGAACTTCATCTCGGGAATTTTGGAAATATTTGAAGTTGGAAACTTAACAGGAATGTATGGGAATAAATTGGAATTTATGGGAATTAATTTAAATTATTTAGAAATTTATATAAACTGTATATACAAACATAAATATAAACATTTTGTTTGGTCATAAGCTGACATGCACGCAAACTAATGCATAAATGAGATTTTTTTAGTTTAATTGAATTGTAAGTATAATTTTAATTAATTATTTTATTAATCAACACAAAATCTGATGAAAAATGTTGAATGTAAAAAAAAAAGTTCCTTATGTTTGCTTTAAAACAAAAACATCCCCCACCCTTTCCCTTCCAAAAAAGTCCCCTCCAAAATTGTAATCTTCGTCTTCAAATGCAGAACTGTGGCTTCAATATTCTTGTGATGGTCAGAGCCTGGAAAATAGAGGGAATTCCCCCTTAAGTGACTAAGGGGGATTGTGTGTGTGGTATGGTCTTTTGTAGACAGTGTTTTTTTTTTAATTATCTCACCTAAATATTTGCTTAGTTAGTGTATTTGTTTTTACAATGGTAAAATTTTGTTGCACAATAGCTTACACACAGCACAAGAAAGTTTAAATGTAATTTTATGTAATAATTATGTAATTTACATGACTACTTACCAAGGTGGACATTTTTTTTTTTTTATTTTGTGTGCAGGATTCAAGAAATTATCAGTGCATGTTATGGAGGAATGCACAGTGCATGTGGAGGTGTGGCCTCAATAGCCCTGCAGTGCTGTGTGCATGTGATTGAGGAATATACAGGCTAGAAATTCAACTGAAATTGCATTAAATCTGGTTGTTTTAACCAACATTATGCTGCAAGATATTTTTTAACTACATTTAAGTACCCTGTTATAGGCTAACCTGCAATTTTGTAAATTCAGTTTATTCCCATTACTTCCCATATATTCCCGATAATTCCCATATATTACCATTAATTCCCAGATATTCCTGTTAATTCCCATGGAAAGTTTCCAGCCTTGAAAATTCCCGGAATTTTGCAACACTAATTATAGCAGTGTTTAGCTGTATTTATAGGTATTTTGATTGTTTTCAAAATAGGAATAAGCTTTCATTATACATAAAAAAAATTAAAAACAAAACCAAACACCCCACACAATCTCTGTCTCTCTGTGCACTTCCTTGTCCAAGTTCTTAGGTGTTTGGGCATTCCCACTCGCAGTGTGACAAACTTCAGCTCCGCCCATGACACAGATGTTTCTTTAACCAATGACGTGTATATTGATGAGATGTTAAGGCCAATTAATAGTCTCAACCAGGATTCTATTTGGTACAAACATACATCTTTCTCACTGCCAACATTTCAGAGCTATTATGAGCAGAAGATGTAGTAGAGTTTGAAAGTAAAAAGATAGAAATCTTTCTGCAGGAATTTTCACGTGTGGAATGACTGCTGGATGGCTCGTCCTGATCTCCCGGCTGACCTGGGGGGCTGGCAGGCTGTGGATGCCACGCCTCAAGAGACGAGTCAGGGCATGTTCTGCTGTGGCCCCGCCCCCGTGGCAGCCATCCGTGATGGACTGGTATATTTCAAATATGATGCACGCTTTGTCTTTGCTGAGGTAAGGACGTGTCATTTAATTATATGTTTAGACTCAATTTAGAAATTTTCCTTCTGTTGGAAGTCTGAAATGTTCTATTGCTATACAATTCAGCAATAAAATGTTGTCACATCCCCATCAGTAAGGTTTTCAAGTGGAACTCTTTCTTAAATATCAATATATCATTAAAACCTTTTTCTAATGAACTGGGTTAAAAAGTCCAACACAAATTAGACTTTGTCTACTTTTGTACTAGTGTACAAAATAGCAAGACAGCGAGACAGCGATATGTTAGCTTGCTGGAATGTTGGTGCTGTTAAGATAAAAAATAATTACAATCATTTTGTGCTTGTACCACCACTCACACCCTTTATATAGTACATACATAGTATATACGCTTCTAGGATTTTCTATATTATTATAGCTATCTATATTTAATTAAGCATCTCAGCTTCCAAAGAAAATTCTGTCTATACAGTAAAACATTCTTGATGAATGTTTCCTCCCTACAATCCTAGTTCCTCTAAGCCCTTAAGGCTTCAAAATTTTCTGAAAACAATAGTAACAGTTGAATGTATTTGTGTGTTTGTACTGTAGGTGAACAGCGACAGGATCTACTGGCAGAGACAAGCTAATGGCTCCTTCACGCCAATCTTCTGTGAGAAGAACGTGGTGGGTTTCTGCATCAGCACCAAGGCAGTCGGATCTGATGGCAGAGAGGACATCACACATCTCTACAAACACCCAGAAGGTGAATAAGCTTAACGCTCACCATCTCCTGTGTGTTATTATTCATTATTATAGAAGTAAAATCTTTTCTTATTGTATTTCATCATTAGGATCTGAAGAGGAGCGACTTGCGGTGGAAAATGCTTGCCGCTATGGCTCCAAGCCTAACACCTATAGCTGTGCTGTGGCTAATGATGTCACTTTAAACGTTGCCTTGAAAGGGGAGGAGCCTCAGATAGGCCAAGATGCACATCTGTCTATCACTGTGAAGAACTGCAGTTCTGAGAAGCGCAGTGTTGCTCTCTACCTTCAGGTGTCTGTCATATACTACACTGGAGTGCTAAAGGGCACAATACACAGTGAGGACATATTGGTGCAGCTCAAATCACTGGAAGGTATAAATACTTCTCAGAGCAAATCTGTTTACATGCACTCCCACTGTGTTACAAATTAAAGGAAAAAACAAAATAAAGTGTTTTATTCTGAACAGCTTGACTGTGCCTTGGCTTACATTAAGTATTTCTTAAATTCTCCTGTTGTAGTTCAGACACTAGATTGGACCCTGCCTTATAAGCTGTATAAAGATCAGCTGGCAGACCAGGCGGCGCTGATGCTCACCCTTGCTGGACAAGTCAGTGAGACCAAGCAGAATCTGGCGACCCGGTTCAACTTCCGCCTGCGCACACCCGAAATCACAATCAGCGTAAGTTCTCAAGTGACTCACATGTTACGTTTTCTACTTACACTTCCTAGGCATGACTTAAAGCATGATTTAATGATGACTATGATAGAATCCTTTTTTTTATCACAACAACCTAAAGCTCTGATTTGCTGCTTTTATAGAAAATTAACCAACAGAAACTTCTGGCCAATCAGAGTCAAGAATTTGAATAATGTAAGGATACACAAAAGTAATCCAAAATCGATCCTTCTTTATATTCTGATTTACATACAGGATCATAATTATGTTTTAACTCTGTGCTCTTGCTTTGTCAAAAAGCAATTATCAGGCCCACATGTATATGAATTACAATCATATACGTTATTAGTTATATGGTTTTTTCTACAGTTTCTCAAAGTTGTACATTTCATTTTATTTCATTTCATTTACATTTCACTGCACATGTTCTTTTTCTTTTTTTCGGTGCTAAGTGTCCTGTGTTTTTGTGTTGTCTTTTTTTGTACTTATTGTTTTTGCACTGTCTTGTCGTTGCTTTGTTTGCACCTAGCTGCACACTTTGCACTTTATGTGGCTTGGACAAACTTCTGTCCTAGCTCTGTGTTGTTTTTTATGTTTAAACTTTATGTTGTATGTTTATGTAGCACCAGGTCCTGGAGAAACATTGTTTCATTTCACTATGTACTGCGTCAGCTATATGTGGTTGAAATGACAATAAAGCTTCTTGAATCTTGAGTCTTGAATGAACCCTGCTGTGTACACAATTCTGTTTTCCAGCCTGTAGGAGATGCTGTGGTGGGGAAAGAAATGGCAGCTGAAATCATATTTCAGAATCCTTTACAGTGCATTCTGAAAAGAGTCACTTTACGCATTGAGGGCTTGGGCTTGCAGACCACAAAAGTGATCTCCTTCAGGTAAATCCTGCACATGTTCCTCCTTTAGCTCCTTTAGCTTAACATGTTTATAGCTAAACTTGAAAAATTTCTGAGGTCATGCAATCATTTATATCAATTTCACCAATTTATTTCTGATGCATACTCCGTTCAGATTTTGCCTCTAGTATTGACGCAATCTTTCCTTCAAACTCCAGTGACATTGACAGTCTGGCACCGGTCACCTTGACAGTGAAGTTCACTCCCACTTTATCTGGTCAGAGGAAACTTCTCGCCTCTCTGGACAGTCAGCAGCTCACACAGGTTTATGGCGTTGCTGACATCCTTGTCAAAGAGAATTGAAAATACATAGGAGCTTAAATTTGAAGACGCTGTGTATTCTCATAGCTGGTGCTGTGCTTAAGTGAGAAAGGATTATTATAATAATTGTAGTATTTGGTTTTTTAATTACTGGTTAATAATCACTGCTTACTGATGCAAGGAAATAAAAAAACGAATTCATTTTTGCAGCAAATCTCAGGTAAAGCATAAATAACTATTCATTTTTTCCTTTATTATTTGCTTGTCTATACGTGGGGACAGATTTTGCTGGCTGGGATAAACACACACACACACACACACACACACTGTATTCTCATGATAATGTTTTAATATTATGATTATTGTAACATTAGTCTATATTTACCTTGAAACTGAAATGTAAAATCTGCTTGTTTTTTTTTTTAAATCAATTCTTAGCTATGTTTGGGCTATGTGATATCATTGTCATATATTTTTCCTTTCTCCCAGAATATCTTTTGCTTTTTTTAAACAACAGCAAAAAAAAATCCTGTAAGAAATTGCAGACTGCCTCAGATTCTACTTCATGGTACCCATCAGAAAGAGCTCATTCCCAAAAATGCTTACATATAGTTGAGGAATATGTTTAATTCAATTCAGTTTATTTGTATAGCGCTTTTAACAATGGACATTGTCACAGCCTTAACAACAGTGTAAAATTTTTGAGCAGGATTTGTCTTGCGTTCTTTTTGACACATCATGTCAAAAACAATACATCATGTCACTCATGTGAATCATTTGCGTAACAATGTCACCACTTCATACGTTGTAACTGATGAACAGACAAAATATGGGAAGGACACAAACCCAGTTGAATCACAAATCCTTTAAACTCAAAGCTTTCAGTTGCCAAACACCCATATCATTAAACCATCTCATTTTAAGAGTGAGCTAAGAAGAGTCACCTCATTCAAACAATGCTTCTCATCTGCATTGTTTCGTACATACAACACCATACAATTCACCACAAGCAGATCCTACCCAAGCAGCCAGCATGATGGACTTCGCAAAAATATCTAGCACGAAGAGAACTTGTTACCACTGGGCTCACAAAGTTCAATGACCATCCCAAAAATTATAGAGCAGGGCAAGCTTCCTTCATCAATGTCATTGAAAATGCTATGCAGCCCCTGAGCGTAATGACTCATCAGAGTCAGGAAGATTGGAATCCAGTTGCAGATTTAATATATAAACATGGCAGGCACAATAGTAATCCAAAATACAGAAACAGAATTCAAAATCGGAAAAGCAAACACTTAGCAAATGAAACCTAAACACAACACAGATGCTCTTAAACATGACAGAAACAGGCTGAGGTCATACATGATAATCCAAACAATGCGGAGTTAATCCAAGGCTTGGTACGTTACGTGGGAAAGATGCTTCACGTCTAACAATGTGTGCACGCTGCTTATATGTCCATGATAAACACGGAAGTGTAGTTCTTGGGTGCTAGTATTTGGGAGAGGGCTCCCTCTGGTGTTCTGGATCATGATGAGCTGTGACAGAACCCCCCTCTCTAGGAACACCTCCAGGTGTTTGATGATGTGGATGACCCCGTGGGCAAGGGCCAGGCCTGTTGGGGTGGGAACGGTGAAAATCCTCCATTAGGGAAGGATCCAGAACATCAGCCACATCAACCCAGCTGCGTTCCTCTGGGCCATACCCCTCCCAGTCCACCAAGTATTGCAGTCGACACCCGATACAACAGGAATTCAGGAGGGCATGCACCTGGTAGGTGGGGGATCCATCAATGTCTAGGGGAGGGGGTGGTTTGTTGATCGTGAGGTTATCGGTACTTGATTCTTTGACAGGCTTGAGAAAGGAGACGTGAAACGTGGGCGAGATGCTGTAGGCGGTATGAGACAGGATTGATCTGACACAGAATTGTGAATTGGCCAATAAACTTAGGGTTAAGCTTACGACAGGGGAGTTGCAGTTTCAGGTTGCAGGTAGACAGCCAGACTCGTTGGCCCACTCTGTAGGCAGGGTGTCAGCGCCGGCGGAGAATAGGAAGAGGTTCCAACAAACCCTCGGGTAGTTGGGGGCTGGTATCGGGACTGGGTGCACATGCTTTAACATACCCTTCAACATCAGTCGCGAGTGAGGGCCACCAGAACTTGTGCCATATCAGCGGAGTTGTGCGGTGAATACCAGGATGGCCTGAGCTGGGAGCTTTGTGAGTCCATTGTATGACCCGTTGGCATAGTGTGGTCGGCACATAGAGTTTGGAAGATGGACAGGAAGTTGGTGAGGGTTCTGTGGTGTGGGCCTGTTGGATCTCCTTCATTAAGCTCCATTGGCTAAAGGTGGGAGGATGGGTTCAGGAAGAGAAGGAGGCCCCAACATTTCATATTGCCTGGACATCACATCAGCTTTCCCATTCTTAGATCCGGGTTGATAAGTGACAGCAAAACGAAATTGGGTACAGAACAAGGCCCAGCTGGCTTGGCGTGGGTTTAAGCGCCTGGCAACCCACGTCATAATTCGCTTCAGCCGCTGTCAACTTAGAAAAATAGGCACAGGGATGTAACTTTTCGGATTCTCCCTGACATTGGGACAGTACGGTGCCTATGCCACAATTTGAGGCATCGACCTCCACTACGAACGGCAGGTTGGGATCGGGATGACGGAGTATTGGAGCTGTGGTGAAACTTTGTTTGAGTTTAGTGAAAGCATCTTTGGCTTTATCTGTCCGGGTTAGTTTCTTGGGTTTTCCTTTAAGGAGTGATGTGAGGGGTCCGGCTATGGTGCTATAGTGGTGGATGAATCTTCTGTAGAACTTTGCGAAGCCTAGAAAGCGATCTAGTTCTTTGATGTTCGTGTGTTCACCTGGCCAGGTGGTGACAGCCGTAACTTTGGACTGATCCATCTCCACTCCTTCCTTTGAGAGCACATATCCCAGAAAAGTTATGGATTTGCGAAGGAACTCACATTTTTCCAGTTTTACATATAGGTTGTGTTCTAGAAGGTGGGAGAGGACAGAACAGACATGTTTAACGTGTTCCTTGAGGGTGGTTAAATAAATTGGAATGTCATCAATGTAAGCAATGACAATGGTTGAGCATGTCTCTGAACACTTTGTTAATGAGGGACTGAAAAATGGTGGGTACATTAGTAAGCCCATATGGCATGACCAAGTATTCATAATTTCCTTGGGTTGTATGAAAAGCAGTTTTCCATTCGTCACCCTCCCATATCCGAATGAGATTATAGGCACTTCGAAGGTTCAACTTAGTGAAGATCGTAGCTGCTTGTAAAAGTTCGAGAGCAGCAGGTACTAGTGGAAGTGGATATGGCTAGGGGATGGTGATGGAGTTTAAACCTCTGTAGTCAGTACATTCGAAGGCCGCCATCCTTTTTCCCCACAAAGAAAAACCCTGCAGCCTCAGAGGAGGTCGATGGATGGATGTATCCGGCTGCAAGAGTGTCCTTGATGTAATCTTCCATGGCCCTTTTTTCAGGAAGAGAGAGAGGATAGATGCGATTCTTGGGTGGCATAGCATTACGAAGTAAGTCTATGAGCGGTGTGAAGGGAGGTTAGTAGCCCTCTCTTTGCTGAATGCATCCTGGAGATCAATGATATTCTTGTAGAAGAGACACAATGGACATCACTCCTGGGCTCTCGACAGACGTAGTGAGACATGGGCATGGAATAGAGACATAGAAACATGTATTGATACAATGGGTTGACCAGTGTTTTGATTCCGGCTTCCTCCATGATACATGAGGGTTGTGTTGTTGTAACCATGGAAATCCCAAGATGATAGGGTTAGCAGGAGAGGAGATGATGAAAAATGACAGTTTCTCATGATGGAATAGTCCTATTTGTAATTCCAGTTGTGTGGTTTGGTGGGTGAGAAATCCCTCCCCTATTGGTTGATCATTGATGGCAGTGATAGGGGAGGCTGTCCTTTATAATATTAGGCTTTGGAGCTTTTGAGCTTTTGATTAATGCACATGTGTAACTTTCATAATCATCAAGCAGTGCTGAGATGGGTGAAAAAGGGGATGTTTTTGTAACTTTCATAATCATCATGCAGAATTAGTGCTGAGAGGGGATGTTTTTGTGCTGAAAAGTGCAAAATAAGGGGAATTTCACCAAGAATAGTCACCCAGACAGACATAACCTAGACATAACCTAGGCATCTTATCAGCTTTAGCATTGCTTAATAAGCAACAGAGGAGCACATTTAGTTCCAGACACAAAGAGTTAAACTTTGAAATAGAAGTATGGTTTTCCGAGAAATTGAAGCACATCTAATTTTGACACATCGAAAACATCGAGGTCGGTACGTGCGTACGTGCACATTGTTGTATACATCATGTACCCGAAAGGTTGTTTGATGTCATCAAAGGGAGGATGTTTTAACTAAGGGAGCGGTATGGGGACAAATACAAAAATATAGTAAGTATGTTAATTAAGGAAGGAGGGATTAAAAGTATACATACATTGAGTATAATGTGGAAATTTCTAGAAATATTTAAATTTGGAAGAGGAGGTGACATGGGGCATCTGAGGTATAAGAAGAAGGGAATTTTTTGGGTTTTTTTTAGACCAGCTGCTCTCTTCAGAAATGCATGTGATTGACTGCATCTCTGAATAAAGAAACCTGCTTCATCTCATCTGCTGACTGAGATCTCCTTCATTTCGGCTGAGTATTTGATTATTTGATAGTTTATTGAGTTCATTTGGAACGATTGTTGAAAATAATAGAAATTGGTACTATTAAAGATTCCACCCTGTGATATGTCCACTCGGAGGGGACTCTGAGTTCCGACATATTTATTGGTGCTGAAACCCGGGAATCTCGCGTGGGAAGGCTGATGTGAGTCCGAAACCTGAGCTAGGACTGCGACTACTACAGGCTACAGATCACCGGCACTTAAACTGAAAGGTAAACAGACACCTGTTATACTCAAAGTCTGTGTTAAATTTGTATCTGTAGTCTGAGAAGAGCGGCCCTGTGGAGGGTGTAGGCGGTTGGCCTCACGCCGAGAACTAGAGGGTGGAAGTGAAAGTAGAGAAGAAAAAAAAAAACAAGCAGATGAGAATTGGCAGATAGACGTCTTGAAGTTTAAGTGTGTACAAGAAAATTCCTGCCGGTCGAGGCAGGTGGTACAAGAAAATTCCTGTCGGTCAAGACAGATGGTACAAGAAAATTCCTGTCGGTCAAGACAGGTGGTACAAGAAAATTCCTGTCGGTTGAGACAGGTGGTACAAGGAAATTCCTGTCAGTCGAGACAGGTGGTACAAGGAAATTCCTGTCGGTCGAGACAGTTGGTACAAGGAAATTCCTGTCGGTCGAGACAGGTGGTACAAGAAAATTCCTGTCGGTCGAGACAGGTGGTACAAGAAAATTCCTGTCGGTCGAGACAGGTGGTACAAGGAAATTCCTGTCGGTCGAGACAGGTGGTACAAGGAAATTCCTGTCGGTCGAGACAGGTGGTACAAGGAAATTCCTGTCGGTCGAGACAGGTGGTACAAGGAAATTCCTGTCGGTCGAGACAGGTGGTACAAGGAAATTCCTGTCGGTCGAGACAGGTGGTACAAGGAAATTCCTGTCGGTCGAGACAGGTGGTACAAGGAAATTCCTGTCGGTCGAGACAGGTGGTACAAGGAAATTCCTGTCGGTGGAGACAGGTGGTACAAGGAAATTCCTGTCGGTTGAGACAGGTGGTACAAGGAAATTCCTGTCGGTTGAGACAGGTGGTACAAGGAAATTCCTGTCGGTTGAGACAGGTGGTACAAGGAAATTCCTGTCGGTTGAGACAGGTGGTACAAGGAAATTCCTGTCGGTTGAGACAGGTGGTACAAGGAAATTCCTGCGCAGGTGGAATGTGTTAATGTATTCTTAACATGATATTGTGAACTGTTGTGGTATGTCTCTGTGGTGGAGAATGTGTTGTTGTGTTGTTAAAGGAGGTAGGAGCAGAGGTGTTTGGGGAATTAGTTGTGTTAGGAGAAATAGAATAGAATAGAAATAGAATAGAATAGTGGTGTGGATAATTAGATGGTTGTTGTGATGTAAATACTGTGATAAGCGTAAACGGTAAGTATACACACATACACATACATGCAAAGCACGTATATAGACGCGCTTAGACGTATATATAAACCACACATAGACGCGCGCATATACACATAAATATATACATATTGTGAAACTGTGAATGTGAGAGGTGAGAGTATCAGCGGTGCGGTGTGTGTGGTGTATGACGGATTTAGCAAGGGGTTGAAAGCGCATTTTGGGAAAGAATAGACAAAAAATAGGGACGGGTTGAAAGGAGATGAGTGATAAAATGTAGACATTGACGGCATTTGATATGTTGTGTTGGTGATTCTTGAAAAAGAAATTAAGTCGGGAATATAATATAATAAATAACAAATATAATATTACTATAATTCATGTGTATATTTATGTTTATATGTAAATAATTATAAATAAAAAGTGTGCTTTTTTCCAAAAAGTTGACCATTGGTTAATCAAAAACCGAAGTGACACTTAATACAATTAGTAGATTTTAAGTTTCTCATAAATTATGAGAAGATGCATTAAATAACGTAAATCAACGTAATTTTAACTAAGTAAATTAACATAATAAATTGTGTTGCATCATTCATTAATATTCATTAACAGTTGATATAAGCAAAGCGTTGGGCAAAAAAACAAGCTTTTCACTTACTCATAGAATTTGGTTAATTTTGTAAATTCTAAATGATATTTACTATATATCTAAGCTAAACTTTCTCTTGAGCTCTTTGGTGTCTTTAATTTTCCTGGCTTAAATTCTACTCACTATATTGTGTCTCTGTGGAATGTTTTATTCAATGCATTTTTTACAAGGGTATTGGGTGGAATATTTTACAGGGTGGCATACATTACGTTAAATATATATTTAAGTTTGCTGAATTAAGCTTAATGTTTTTTCAAACTAGTTGCACTTTTTTAATTGTATTAAATTTTATTTCATCCCAGTCTCAGTTTTTATAGTGTACTATGTGCATTTGTGGAATCTCCAAAACCCCTATGTGTTTGATTTGACTGATGATTCATACAGAGCAGACAGTGGCGAGGTGCGTTTGCTGTACTGTACTTAAGTACATTTTTTAAGTTGGGCTAATTTGAACATAGTACGATTTCTCTCTATCTGTGAGACAGTATCATTGTCACGACTGATGCTCTGAAATTTTTGTTTTGATGGCAAATAAGTCTTTCTGTTTTGCTCGTTGTTAAAGCAGTGTTGTACATTTTTGTGCCTGGGTTTTAGAGCTTAGAATGATTTTCATTATACTTGTCTTTTTTGTCAATCCGATCGTTTAATTGCTGTAGGTTTTGTAACATTCTAAAAGCTTTTAATTAACATTTGTAAACATTTACAGTTACAGTACAGTTAAATACTTTTGAAAACCAAGTACTGTACTCCCATGCTTTTACTTAAGGAAAAATTATATATTTTTTATAAAAAAATTTATGATTTTTACTTGTAACGGAGTAATGCTGAATAAGTGGAATTTGTACTTACACTCAAGTAGGGAAGTGGTGTACGGTGAACCTGTAGTGGAGATTGTTTAAGGTTAAAGGCTGCTATTTCACCTGAACCCAGGGTGGTAGTAGTGCTGCAATAGTGTACATTATTGATTGATATAATTGAATACATTTGTTGGAAGAACACTCTAGACTAGAGTAAAGCTGTGTGTGACTGAAGGAAAAATTTATGTGCTTTATGTGTTGTCCTGGACACCTCTAAATAGTAGCCTAGGTCATAAAAGTGATGCCCATAGGGCTGGACAAGGGGGTGTGTCATGAGTAAAGAAGAGACACCAACCACGCCCCTAGAGGTAATTATACTGAAACACAAGGAAGCAGAGAAAGAGATTAAAAAGTATATGAAAAAATGGAATGACCGGACACGTGGGGAGTTGCAGTGGCCACTAGAGGGCACATTCAATAATGGCAGGTGTGAAAAAATGAAGGAAGGACTAGAATGTTGGGGAGGGACAGAGAAAGAAAATAGTGAGAAAAAAAAAACAGGAAGAAAGAAATTGTAAAATGGATCCAAGTGGAAGGAGAACGGCAGAGAGCGCTCAGAGAGCTCAGAGATGACAGGGAAAGAAAGGCTACAAAAGCTACAGCCCCACCAGCAAAGGAGCTTGTGGAGCAGGAGAAACTATCACCTCCATACAGAGACATGCCCGCCACACAGACAGCAGGACTCTATCCTCTCCTAGAAAAAGGATGACCACAGAGAGTAAATTTAGAGATAGTGGAAGACCAATTCAAGGGCAAAGTAATATATAGGCCGAGTGAAGATGCAGCAGCAGCACAGAGCTCAAAGAGAGAAGAGACCTGGAAAGGGGGGAACCTGGAAGGAAGTGAGGAAAGTCTGACGTGGTAGCCAGAACCCTACAAGAGACTGGATATGGAAAGCGGTATATGGAAAGAGTATCAGATGAATTTGGAAAAAGGAAATTACGACAGTAAAATGCAGTGGCGAGGATCAGGAGGCTATTCAAGCACACCCGCACGAAAGGGGGAAAGAGACCCACCATCGAGATGCATGTAGAAACAATTTGGAAAGCTCCAAAACCTCAAACTGTCCAACAAATGCTATCATTGTTGGGTTTGGCTGGTTTTAGCAGACTGTGGATTTGTGATTTTGCTATGAAAACACAACCACTTAGAGACATAGTGAGGGCAGCAGACCAGACAAAGTCTAATGCCACATTGACATGGACAGCAAAAACGGAATTTGATATGCTAAAGGCTGCCTTGTCATCTGCACCTGCACTAGCATGTCCAGATAATGGTAAGCCATTCTATTTGTATGTATCTGAAAGAAAAGGGTTTGCCTCAGCAGTGTTAGCACAGGAACAAGACGGCATAGGGAAAAGACCAATACTTTAGTACAGCGCTCGATAGTGTGGAGAAGGGCATGCCACCATGCTATCGAGGATTGGCAGCAGAGGCATTTGAGTATACAGAAGGCATCATCAATCACAATGGGGCATCCAGTGACCCTCTACACATCTCATGCTTTGCATGCACTATTGACTAGTCAGAAAATTTGTAATAACTAATGCTCAAAAAACAAGATGATGTCATTCTATCATCCCCTGAATTAACAATTGAGAAATGCCGCACAATAAATCCAGCAGATAGAGTGTACTGAAGAGACAGAAAAATACCTAAACACCAGGTCAGATTTAGCACTAATAAAAGCATGCAAACTGAGAGCAGGCAAGACAATATACACTGATTCGGCCTATGCTTACGGTATGTCATGTGTTTGGGCCAATTTGGGCACAGTGGGTTTCCAGTGAGCAAATGGGTCAGCTATTGTACACGGACCGGCAATTTTGGAACTGTTAGGAGCGATGATGCTCCCTAGAAGATTGGCGATAGTAAAATGTAGAGCACAAGTCAGATGGGGAGTGGGTCAGTAGGGGGAATATAGCAGTTGATGAGGCAGCTAGAAAGGCAGCAGTAGGAGACACGTATCCTTGGCAATGATGCAAGCGGGAGAGCTAACTGATGATGGGCAGATGCAGGTCACAATAGGTGACGTCAGAGACTTCCAAGAGTCAGTCTCAGCAGAAGAGAGAGAGTTGTGGCGTAGTCGGCAGGATAAAAAACGTGGAGCAGTGTTAGATCCTAAGACTAAGATATGGAGAAGTTGTGATGAAGTATTTGTAGCCCCACTAAGTTCTTTTCCAATGTTGATTAAAGAGACACATGGGATAGATCATTGTGATCGTGAGAGAATCACTGATTAGAAAATTCACAATTCAAAAGGACTGGTCTCCATAATTGGGAGGACAAATTCCTGCAAACATGAAAGAGAAAATAGCTAATAGTGAGTGCTAACTGAAATGAATTGGGTACAAGCATTGCCATTAGCACTGATGAAAATACATTCTCAAACCAACAGAAACACTCATTTGACACCACATGAAATGCATACAGGGCGACCAATGCCAGTAGCTTTCATTCGGAGACCTTATAAGGGCCCTTCGCTAGAGCAACTAGAAGGCGAAAATGTCTAGTTATGTAAAACATCTAACCCAGACCCATAGAACTTTGTGTTCACAGGTTGGTGAAGCCGTACACGGCACCGAGGTGGAGGAGCAGCCACGTCAGGTGGAGCCTGGAAATTACGTGTACATCAGTGTTTAAACGTAAAGGAATGTAGTTATATGTTAATGCAAATGCATATGTCAGTTACAGGGTCAGAATCAAATCTCTTGTTGATTGACGAGAGTGGAGATGGAGTTGAGAACTGATTACAAGTATTCAAAGACCTTGACGTTGTTTGCTTTGTTTGTCTAGTCTGTGTTACTTGCTTTCTGTATGTCCATGTTTGTCTAGGCTGTTTCTATCTTAGTTTACAGTAAGTGTTATGTGCAGAAGTATGGCGAATTTCAATAGTGATGATTCACAGCCCCGCCGGGGATGTGTGCTGTGTTGGAGCCAAGTGACAGCAGGTTGACCTACACGTTACATCCATATCGCTGGTGCCTAGCAGCCTGTCTCATGCTGGCGGATACAGAAAGACAAGATGCGACCTAACATCTGTAGATTACCCGAGACCAGGCGTGTGTACCGTGTACACACACACACCCATATATGTTGATTGTTTATGTCATATGTTACATTTAAGTATGTCTGTGTAATGTACATTTAATTGACATGGGACAGTGGGTAAGTGCAGTTCTCTAACCAGTCTGCTCTCAATCAGGTTGACCACGGCTGAGTGGTCAGTGCTGAGACAGTAAAAAGTTCATGAGCATAATGTAACAGGGCAGGCGGAACTATCTTGGAAACCAAGTTTTTATTTCCCATCTGTGATGTGGCTGGCTTTTCAGGGCATTGGTAGACTCGATGGCCGGGCTGTCCACAGTAGTAGCACAGTTGATATTGCATTCACTGCTGGCATTCCTCCTCTGAGACACGGGCTCATCCCAGTTGCATGGGTTCTGGAACTTCCTCTCCTGGGCTCTGAAACTCAGTGTGTCAATTAGGCAGAGAACGGGTGCAAGTTGTATTAGAAAAGTGCTGGTGTCAGAGATTATCCAGGCAAATAGAGGTGAAGATGTATTGTGATAGTGTAATGTTGGTATCTCAACAGGCCATCTCGGCTCAGGATTGAGGCCCTCTCGAAACAAAGCCAGCAGAGCCGTTACATTCCACCCAGATTGCACCGCAAGAGTATGGAACTTGATAGCATACTCAGCCGCTGAGTGCATAATTCCAGCGGCTGTACAGAAACATCCTTTCCCCTAACCGGGTATTCGAAAACCTCGCAAGTTAATCCAACAAAATAGTTCGCTGAGGTCTTTACTTGACGATCTGAATCCCAAACTGCAGGTACCCAGTCAAGTGCTTTCCCAGTTAGCAGCGATAGCATAAACGCGCACCTGGTAGTGTCTGTCCTGTACAGTTCAGGTTGCTGGGCAAAGAAGTTGTCACATTGACGAAGAAACCCATGGCAGCAATCGGAAGATCCATTAAACTTCTCTGGTAGAGCAAAACGTAGTAACTCACTGCATGTAGGTGGCACGGGGGCTAGAGGTGCGGCCTGGTTCTGGGAGGGCTGGGTTGTTGTAGCTGCTGGTTTGTAGCTTGTAGCATCTCAACTTCCCCCTGGTAAGTGCGGATGATGACTCCCTGAAGCCATAGAGCAGCTTGCAAATCTGCTGGACTTGCGCTTGGCAAAGTATCCTGTAAGGACTTGTCAGAGTCAGGAAGTTTGGAATCCATTTGCAGATTTAATATACAAACACGGCAAGAACAATCGTAATCCAAAATACAAAAGCATAAGTCAAAACCGGGAAAGTAAACACAGGTACTCTTAAACGTGTCAGAAACAGGCTGAGGTCATACACGATAATCCAAACAATGCAGAGTTAATCCAAGGCTTGGTACATTACGTGGGAACGATACTTTGCGTCTAACGATGAGTGCATGCTGCTTATGTGTCCATGATAAACCCGGAAGTGTAGTTTGTGGGTGCTAGTACTCAGGAGAGGGCTCCCTCTGGTGTTCTGGATCGTGATGAGCTGTGACACTGAGTTTGTAGAGAATGCACTTTCTAGCAAGCTTAACAACTTTCCTTGCATATCTAATAAAGACAATTCCAAGTTAAGAGAGCTTGGAGATCTCCTGGAGCTCCAGTTTGCCAAAGAAGATGGTTACTTACCAAGGTTAAACTACCTAGACACTCCCTGTGGCATCAACCCAATTGTAGATAAATTGCCACATAATCTGCAGGAGAAGTGAGTTTTCATTGGATCAAAGTACAAAGACGAATACAACGTGTTCTTTCCTCCATTTCCTTCTTTATACAGTATGCTGCGAAGCTAGGATACGAAATGACCCCAGCTTTAAACTGTCTACAAGTAGCACCATCACTCCCAGGTATGAGAAGCTCTCACTCAGGAACACAGCATCTAAAGTTTTCATATCTGCACACAAGATGATCTAACCAAAATCTGTCCTATTTATAACAGACCCCACCCCCTTGCAAAGTGCAGAGGATTCAGGGCAAAGCCCATTGAGGAATGCAGGACCAAAGAAAATATTGTATGTTTTAGATGTTGTGCATCAATGTCTCACTTAGCCAGAGACTGCAGAATGCCACTGAAATGCAGAGAGTGTAAAAGTGAATGGCACTTTACAGCAATGCATCCGACCTCTTGGGCCTCAAAACCTGTAGGACAAGAGCGTACAGGATAGGTTGCATGGGGAGGTGACCAGATAAAACACCAATTTTTCACCTGAAATAATCCAATCTGGAGATTGATAGCAACAGTCTGGTGGTTGACAAACTCATCCCAGATCGGGTGGTTGTCTATAGATGTGACTCTCAGGGGCGTGACACACAGGGGCTTGTCCTGGCTCACCTCTGCAGCATCACCAGTCTTTCTCATGTAAATGCCACACCTCCAGGCATAGGATGTGGCAACATCAGCAGTCACCCAAATTTTTAGTCCATATTTGGCCATTTTTTTCTGCATCGCCCTTTGCATGGCACAAACTGCTCATCCACTGTGACATCTTTGCCGGAATCCACGTTCTGGACCCTCGCGAAGGTGTAACGTGTCAACCTTTGGAGTCATGCCTCAAAGACTGACTGGCCGACTGAAAAAAGGGAGTTGTCTTTGCATTGGTGGGAAACCACACTTCACCGTTTCTCCCAATCCACCCAGATCCAGGACCCCCTGTATCCTTCTTGCCTTCAGTGGAAGAAGCTGGAGAGGATGATAAGGGTGCCACAGCAAAATGTATTTTGATTTTCAGCATCCCCGCACTGCGCTTTTCTAAACAACACTACACTCTACAGTATTTGATATATTATTAACACTTTATTTTATTTTAATTAATGTTTATATTTTGTAATTAATAAATATATTTTTATTAATAAATTATTTCAACATAAAACAATTCACTATAAAGTTTGCGGATACTGCGATATACCGGGAAAATCCGCAAAAAAATTAATTCCAAATAATAATCCGCGATATACCAGGACCGCGATATATGAACCGCAATATAGAGGGGGATTACTGTACTTTGTTCTTGTTTACTCTATGTAGACTCTTTGTAGTTCTGAGAGCTGAGGTGCATATTCTGATTTTCTCGGACACATCAAGGTCAGCACATACACATACACCCTTCTCTCTCTCTCTCTCTCTCACACACACACACACACACACACATACACACAAACACACACACTATAATTTGCTGATATACTCCATATAACTCCATATAAAGGGTTAATGGGGCCACTTGGTTGTCAACAGTAAAAATCAAATTTCACCTCAAACCACCAACAATCAGGAATGCATGATTATATAGTGTCATGGCTGTGCAGTCAAAAATGTCGTTATAATGGAAGTCTGTGGGCTAAAAACATCCATGATCAGTAAATGAAGGAGAAAAAAAATTAAAAATGAAGCTTCAAAAAAACAAACAATGCATCAAAGTCAGTGTTGTTACTAATCTTTGACATAGCCAAGAGGTAAAAAATATCCAGTCCACAATCACTTTTTATAATGAAAACCATACATTTTGTGTGTGTTTTTTCTCCAAATCAGTGACATCAATTAAGAAACCAGCGTTTAAAGAGTTAAAATCCTGGATTTTTAAAAAATATTTAGTAGACAGAACTGAGGTTGATTAACAGCTTTAGGCAAA
Source organism: Hemibagrus wyckioides (assembly GCF_019097595.1). NCBI lineage: Eukaryota > Metazoa > Chordata > Actinopteri > Siluriformes > Bagridae > Hemibagrus > Hemibagrus wyckioides. The sequence continues at coordinate 11,589,840 of NC_080724.1, forward strand.
AAAAGTTGATGTTTTCATCCCAAACATAACGAAAGGGTAGTGTTTTCGAACAATGCACAAAGGTTAATTAAAGTCTTTAGAAGAGTGTTTAGAGCAAATCAGATTCCAGCTAGAACTCAAGTTCTCAGAGCTTCTTATACTTCCACAGTCACTTCCCTTCTCTTGTATGTATCTGCACTTACACTTTTTAAAACACACAGGAATGTGAACACACAGGAATGTGAACACACACACACACACACACACACACACACACACCAAGGCTGGTGTGTACCCAACTTTTAGCATTAAAATACAAACTTAATTCCAAGTCCACACCTTTAATTACATTTGAGAAATGTGTGTGTGTGGGGGGGGGGGCAATATACAAAGCTACTTTTCTTCTGGATCTTAATGAATTTATACTCGTCTCCGAATGCAGAATTGAGTTCAGCATCATTGCTTATCACATTTCCTAATATACGCCATTAGTGATGTTTTCGTCTGAATGTTTTTATTTTCTTTTTAAACTGACACCACTCAAATTGTCAGAGTGCAAGCTAAGCTAATGGTCATGGAGGATAAAGTAACACAAAATGATAATATCTGATAAGGCTGTGTTTTTGTTGTGTGTTTTTGTTGTGTATTTTTGTTTGTAAGATGTAACATGTAACATACTGCAAGTGCTAGACTTGGAAACAAGATGCTGCTTATCGCTAGAAATTATTTTTGACTATCTACATTATGTATTATGTTCCTTAAAGGTTTGGGCAACAAAGCTTTTCTCTGCCTTTTATAACTGCTGATGAAAATAATGATCAATAATGGACTTGGTTACTGTTTCTGTTATTACAGGCAGTGCTGTAGAATTTCAGAAAGGCTGGGGTGGCATTAGTGGTTATAGGCACACTGGTTAAGATTGCTACTGTAAACAGCAACTTTTTTTTATTTGTATTATTATATTGCAGGATATTCACTTTGTTTTCTTGCAGCTCAGTTTTGGTATTTTGAGTAAGTTTAACAGTGTATTTGTACTGCTTTACATCACTGTTTTAAATGCTTTATTTTACTTTTTATTTTTTGTTTTGTTTGTTCACTTTAACATTTGTCTTTGTTTTGTTTGAAGTCTTGTCTCTGTCCCAGTTTTTTTTAGCTATTCCCTGATTGGGTCCTGATTATTCTCACATGTTTGGTGTTTCCCCTTTGATTTGTAATGCTATTTAACCACTGTCATTTTTTTATATCTTCGTATGAAAATTCTCACCAAAAGTCTTGAAAAGTCTTCACTTTTCTGACACATTACCTGGAAATATTTTTTTATTCAAAATGAGGATGCCTGATTAGGGTGCAGCAGAGAGTGACATGTAACATATCTCTTCACACTGTGTGCTCTGAAGTCTTACATCAGCATGACACACAGGCAAGCATTTGTTTTTTTGGCATGAGTGAATTGTGTCAGCAATTCTGGAGAAGTCAAACACGTTTCCCTGTGATTATTTGCATTTAAAGCTAAATGCACATAATTAACAGGGTGGCATAATTCTTTTGCTAGATTTTAGGACACATTTGCATAGCATCACCGTGCCAAGTGCTTTGTTTCCTAATGCCATTATTCAGCCCAAATGATAAGAATGAAGTAAACTTAATTAAGCGATTTTTACACCTCACCATGTCCTCAGACACACCTGTCTGAATACCTGAGTGACATCTTGCTTTCAGCAATTTTTCATTGTCACTTTTAGCTGACACAGTATTTATAGATAATGAGGATGAGAGGAACGAATACATTCTGAATGATGTGGGGGTGATCTACCATGGTATTGCAGATCAGATTGGTGATATGACCTGGAACTTTGGGCAGGTAGGTATTATCCATTTGTCTCTACATGCTTTAATGCTGTCTGCTCCCTTATTCAAATAAGACATGTCTTACCTTTTGGCTGTCCTTACCTCCTAAATTACAAGTCTCAGGTTCTTCGGGATGTGTTCAGACATTTACCCTTCAGCACTAGGAGCCTTGGTGCCAGAACTAGTTTGAGCTCCTGTTAGTTCAACAGAAATTTAATCAACACCATCAGAACTGATTTCAACAGAATTAAACATAAATAAAGTGGGATAAAATATAAATATAGTCTTTATTGTCTACTAGCTTAAATGATTGTTTCCTATAATGCCAGCAATTTCATAACTATGTAATATAATTTTTTTCTCCCCGTTATCTGCACGTGCCTGTTACTAATTATCCTCTAATTATCCCGTGTGCAGTTTGCTGAAGGGATTCTGGCAGCGTGTCTGTACATACTGGATTTATCTAATCCACCAGACTGCTAATCTTGTAGGCTAACCCTGTTAGTTGATTTAACAGGAAGACTACCAGACGAATTATAAATGAATAAATAGGCCTACATGAACCCTCAAAGACTCACTAGTAATACACCATCTACTATATACTACCAAACCACAGACAAATATAAAATTGGCTTACACTTTACACTTTACATTTGTATTGGCTTATACAAATTATTTGCATTTTGTTTTATATATATATATATATATATATATATATATATATATATATATATATATATACACATATATATATATATATATATATATATACATATATATATATACACATATATATATATATATATATATATATATACATATATATATATATATAAAACAAAATGCAAATAATTTGTAAACAATAAATTGTGTTAATGCTTTGGCTAAATAACATTAAGAAATCAGTATTTGGTGGAATAATCCTGATTTGCATGCATTTTGGCTCCATGCTCTCCACCAGTTTTCACATTGCTGTTTGGTAACTTTATACCACTCTTTTTGCAAAAAAAAAAAAGCAAACAGCTCATTTTGCTTGATTATTTGTGACCATCCATCTTCCTCTTGATGACATTCCAGAGGTTTTCAATATGGTTCAAATCTGGAGATTGGGCAGTGGTCTTTTATTTATATATATCAGTGGTGGGCCGTCAGGGCCAGCAAGGCCTTCTCTGCTGGCCTAAACAGCAGTGATCTGAGTCACTGACTTGCATTATAATATATTTAATATATTTTTCCATGAATGTCTATTAAATTATTTCCAATAGTCTGTTCTCTACATTTCATAGCTTTTCTCTTGGTTGCGCTGCGTCCAGTAGTGTATATTTATGATAAGAGTATTTATCCAATCATATTTGCCAGAGTGAAAGAAATCTGCCTTAAGGCCTTCAGAATCAATAGTGTAGGCACCCATAGCTTAAAATAAGTGGCAATGAAATTGTTATATTAACCAATCAGATTTCGAGTTGGCGTCACTGGGGCCGTCTAGCAGGCATACGATTACGTCAGCAATTTCCCGTCCTTTGATTGGATAATTGGAGTAGTCAGAGGCAGTGAACCACACAAACTAAATAAAATACAGTAATACCTTGACTTATGAGTTTAATTCGTGCTGTGACCGAGCTCGTAACTCAATTTGCTCATATATCAAATTAAATTTCTCCATTAAAATGAATTGAAATGCTATTAATCCATTCCAGCCCCCCAAAAACCACACCAATTTTTTTTTGTTACGTGTTTTTAAATAAGAAAATTGTACTTTATAAATAACAAATAAAAAAGAATGTAAAGAAATAAACTGGTTTTATTAAGTGTATTTACTTTGAAGATCAGACGAAGATGCTAGCGGAGGTGGAGGAGATTGGCGGAGGAAGTTGGCAGAGTTTTTCATTTCGTGCTCTATCGCTTAACTTAACATACTCGCTACGCACAATGCCACAATTAATTGCTAAATTTAACTTACACACTATGCTACACTTTATCGCTAAACTTAATTTATTTTTTTATTTTTATTTTTAATATTTTCCACTTCACTTAATCTTCTTCTTCACTGACTTTTGCCTTTTTCGCCACACTTTCCTTGCTTTCACTTGCAGGCCATTTCAATAAAAACCTGTCCAAGGAGGTTTGTTTCTTCCTCCCTTTCAAAATGTTTGGAAAATGAGTGAGGAAGTGTGGTTACACAGCACCAACGCACGACCTGGAGAGATAACCACGTGAACTTAACGTGCCTGGGCTACCAAGTGGCGGGTGGCGTAAGCTCACTCGCTCGTAACTCAGATCTCGGCTCGTTTCTTAAAGCAAAAAAATCGACTGAGCGACGGCTCGTATCTCGGAAAATTCATAAGAAAATTCATAAATTCATAAATTCACTCAAAAGCCAACGTTTCACTGTGTACATATTTTAACTCACAATGGCTGAAAGAGGAGAAGAAATCGATTTGGTCGCAGACATCCTTACAAATGCATTTTAAAGGTGGACTTTTCAAGAAAATACTTTTGATTCTTCAAAATAGTTGGTAAGCTTTTTCAAAAACCATTTATGCTTTTGGGTTTTCTTTCGCACAAAACAAACAGTTAGCCTTCATTTCAGATCCCCTGGGTGGACTGTGTGTGTGTTTTTTTTTTTTGTTTGTTTGTTTTTGCTGCAGTAAAAGGAGACTTGTGAGACTGAATTGTTTTAATTTGGTGTTTGCTATAAGTAATGTAATTTTATTCATGTTTGCTACAAGAGCCTGTGACGCAACGCACTGTTATACATTGTTTTTATATTTTCTGCGTCTCATTTCGGATGCTGCATCCTCCAGAGATTGCAGTTTGCTGCATACATCATCAAGAATGTCTTTTTTGAGAAAAGTAACTGTAATAAAATTGACTATTCCTTATGAGGTGTGAAATACTGTAGCCTAATTTCTTTTTTACTTTGCTATTTAACGGTTGATTAGTATCTATTGCCGTGGCGTCATAATGATGGTATAGAGGTGGATTAATTCAGGAGGGAAACCAGTGAAGGCCTAGGTGTGAAATGCACTGCCTGCCACTGATATCAAAAGTATAAGAAACACAAACAAAAACATAACAAAAGCTATGACAGTGCAAGTAACAGATAAAAATGTTCACTCAGTGGCATAAGAACAGACCAGTAAGAGTAAAGAATGAGTAATTAGCACTGGTAAAAAAAAATAAAAAATTCGGCACTAGAAAGTACTGTATTGACATCTCTAAAACAGTGTGCTAGTTTGTCATTTTCTAAGATGTTGCAACATGCTCTTCTAAAACTTTTATAGTTATAGATTTTTAAAAAAATATATTTTGTGAACACCATTAGCTTGCACAAAGTGGACTTGATAGTTAGGTGATAGTTAGCCATGCTGTAGATGTATGTGTGTAGGTAATTAATTTTTATGTATGAAAAAATAAAAATCCTGACCCTCTAACACTTACAGTTGCATTTTCTATTCTATTTCTATGATTTCTTTTATTTATTATATAAAAAATATTGACCCACTAACACTAGCACTCTTTATTCTATCTATTGTGGAAAATATTTTTGTCTGAAACTATAATGCTCTATTTAACTACTCAATTAATACTAATGCTAAAATCTGACTCCAAACTCCACATTGACCCAACAGCTCAGCTGAGCAAGACTCTAACTAAAGAAGATTAATCATGCAGACTGGATGAATGCAGATACAAGGTTTTATTTGCAATCAGCGCTGGTTACAAGAATTGAGCTGCTCACAAATGAAAATCCAAACAACCTCTGAAATAATCATCACAAAACATAGCCTTTTTATTCTTTTCTCTTATCTTTTCATAATATTCAAACCAAACCCTCTTCACTGAGAAAGTCCCACCTATTTTCTTTATTGGAATATCGGGTTCTTTTTGGACACCATTATATCTTAATTTTAAACTCTTTCACATTCCATTATAATTGGACTTTCGAGATCAGTCATATAAAAAATAATGGGCATCTGTGCTCTTATCAGTGGCACTTTCTGGCTTTTTTCATTTAGCAGTTCACTCTGACCTCTGAAGACAGCATGGTTGAGTTTCAGGGCATCTGCTCCGTCTTTGATTGCTTGAGTTTAATTTATTGCTCTATTTTTCTTTACATTTGCACTAGCCTGCAGTTTTAATTGCATTTTCTATCACATACTCTCAGCCATATAGCGGGGCATGATGACCCTGGGCACAGCTCCAAGTTTCATCTACCACTGAAAAGGCCTACCAGACTGATGTTACCCTCACTGTTTCTCATTCCATACCAGCTATGCAATCTCAGCCCAGAGTTAACAAGCATTGCCCAAACCTCTCATCCCGCATGTTTGTGTTAAACCCTACATTATTAAACCTGTAAATAGAGGTGATCAATAAATTGAGGTGGTGCCTGACAACCCAATCATGCTGTCCTCTGATTCTAATTGTTTTATACATACCCAAACAAGATTGCATTCATATACACCTTAAACACTCTAAAACATTCAAATACACTTTAAACACTCCAAACCACTTTGAACACTCTAAACCATTCAAAAATTACTCACACACTATCCATCCATCCATTGTCTATACCTGCTTATTCCTAATTAGGGTCACAGGGGTCTGCTGGAGCCTATCCCAGCACACATAGGGTTTATTCTATCTACTTTTTATTTATTATAAAAAAAAACATGCTACATGTATTGCGTTAGACTAAATGAGACTTGTCACAGCACAGCACTTACATATTGTTGCTTGTTTGTTGGTTTGATTTTATCTCTTGTAAGTTGCTTTGGATGAAAGCGGCCGTCTGCCAAATGAAGACACCAAAGTATCGTGAGAGCGATTCTAGAGCAGATTCGAGCGCAAACTCTTAAGCCACACTTGCAATACTTTGACGTTATATACCACTGCGGTCTGAGCAGTGCCGCTTCAAGTCGAACACACCTATTACCTGACTCTGGAAATAGCCAATTAGACATCGTGTCACTGACATTGGGTCATGTGGTGATGTCATTTTCATTCCGCGATTTCCTGATTCATAGATTGAGAGGTCCATCAATTCATTCATAGCTGCATACCATATCAAGGTGAATAACTGCACAGCGGCAGGCCAGAACAACTGCCAGGCCCCTGGGAAATGTCCCGGTGCTCCCGATGGCCAGTCCGCCCCTGATTTACAATAATGCATAACAAGCTTCTTCTCTGTCACCAATTTCCCAGTAATGATAAAAACTGTGTACAAAGAAATCTTTTCATTATTTTCTGCTGATTCTTTGGCTGAAGCAAAAACAATTTTTTTTACTATTTATAGCATGCTAAACCTATTTATGCTAACTGTGTTTTTTTTAAACCGTTTAAAAGTTAAAACTTAAAAAGTTTTTTTGCCATATTTTTACTCTTACCAAAGCAAATTCCAAACAAATTCTTAACAGCTCTAACTTCTGGCTGCCAGATAAACCTTTCTGACGATGAAGGTGTGCTAGAGGGCAACTGGTCAAATACATGGGCGAGACTCCCCCAGCAGCATGGAGTGGCAGCGTGGACATCCTGAAACAGTACCACAAAAGCAGAGGCTTGCCTGTAAAATACGGCCAGTGCTGGGTCTTCACCATTAATTTGTTTATATTGAAAATTGTAAAGTTACATGTTACAAAGTTACAAGAACTGACATTACAATAAGATGTAGTAAATGTACAGTAGATTGTTGTCATTATAGCATCAATTCAGTCTACTACAACTGTGTGCACTAATGAACCAGGGGAGAAACTAATGACTTCTACAATAGTTTAATAGTTCTACAATACAATATAATACAATAGTTCTACAATAGATTTAATCCCAGTGAGCTAGATGCTGTGCTCAAGAATATTGTGAAATTTGATCCTGCCAAACAAGATTCTTTACATTTTCTAAAAAACTTAGAGCAATATGCTGACATTTACAAATAATAGTCATCAGATCATACAGATAGTGAGGCATGCATTGTGTTAACTATGTGTTTGCCTGACCCTTTATCTGGAACTTTAAATCAGAAAGTAAGAACCAGAGCTGCCAAAACTTTAGAGAGGAAACAAGTCCAAGGCATGTCAGTTGTCTGGGATAAAATATCTGATGTGCACATGAGGAAAGGGGAGCACCCAATGACATTTTCAGAGCAATTATTGGAGGCATGCAAAACTTTCACTGGCAATCCTAAACATTACTCAGAATGTCAGTTTCAAATCTGCTTTGATTAACAAAAGCGACAAACCCACTCATTCTGCTGTAACAATGTTTTTGACTTTTCTGAATATAATGACATCTTTGCTAATATTACACAATTTTACAATAGAAGGTGCTAACTTAAGAGATCCAATTGTGTGTCAGCAGTAAGTGTTAAAAAGCTCTATAGAAATAGATGCTAAATGTCTTCTTGTAGAAACAAGGGTCATGCTACTAGATATAGAAAGGAAAGATCACTCCCTTGTAACTGTGATAACCTTCTAGTGTGTTTTTCATGTGGCAAAGAAGGACATATTTCTAGAAGATGCAAATTTTGCTTTAAGAGAACAGGCCTAAAAATTGATTTAAAACAGTAACAGGCTACAGTAAACAGACTGAGTACTGAGTAAGGAGCTCAAGAAACTATGTAACTATATAATCTATGTAAGAATCTATGGCCAAGCCACTCAAATTACAAATTAGTGATGGTAGTCATGGTAAGGAACCTGAGAGCCCATGTTCCACTAACTTGGTGAGACCATGCAGGAATTCAGTTTGCAAGCTCTGCCACAAAACTAAAGACCGATGACTTGTTTAGAGATGATTCCATATGAATTAAATAAAACCATTAAAAAAATCTGATGGCAATTCTAAAGGACCATGTAAATAGGCAAGTACATGACTAGAACCTATCCCAAAGTGCTAATCAATGACCTACAATGGATCCATGTTCCAGTCCTGGTGAACCTTACAGTGTGGTCTTCAGCTATGGATGAACAGTGCCCCAAAGAGAGTGTGACACAAATGTATAAGAACTTCTTGACAACAACATTCCTGATGTATTATGGTTCTGTTGCAACCAGCACATTCACTGACCACCTAACAGAACATTTTCCAGTAAATCATTCCAAGGAAGCCCCCTTCAGTCAGTAATTATTGAGGTTTGTGGAGAGTGTACTGAGAGTCACCGGGAATAGAAATATCGATTTGGATTAGTGCACAAGAACTCCACTGGAGCAAATTAAAGCTTTAACCCTTAATGGGGTATCCAGTTTTTCCAACAAAAGCATGATTGTTAATTATTACCTATTCAAGTTAAATCTGGGATGTAATGTTTAAAACTGCTATTTGTAAACATTTTCATTTTCTTTGTATCAGAAGTGAAATACTGTGAAATTCCTCGGTCCTATACTGGAACCCTCCTCCTTCTTTTACTTGTGTATCCTCACAGCATGCAAGACAAAAACAATAAAACTTGTTACAGCAAAGCTTTGCTAAAACCCCACCAAAGTATGTGCACCCAAGTTGTCTGCTGACATGTACAAAATAGTCCCCGTTAACTAATTAGCTAATTTCTTCACATACAGCCCATCTTGTTCAAGATGTTCAATATATGAAAGCAATGGATCAAGAATCTTACCATATTTATGTCTTTACATCACTGCTGTAACACAAACAGGCTAGATTCATTGATGTTAAAGATGATCAATATCTTAAAGCAAGTTTGCTACAAACTGTGTTATTTGTGAGATGTGCCTGTTGGATTGCACAACTCAAAATCATCAATGTACAGTTGAAGAGCCAGGCAAAGATCAGAGGAAACAAGCTTGTTTTGCCTAAAATAGAATCAGTCTCTGTATGTTTTAATCAGGACCAATTGTCTTCTAGTTTCAGTCAATCTGTCTCTAGTACCTTTTCTAATATACTATTCAATATATACAAAATTTTTCTTGCAAGATGTGTCAAGAATATACTCCACAGGTTCAGTTGCAGATAAATTCTGCCTATAAAAACTAATTCTTCTGTGGTTAGTAGCAAGTCTATCATGCTCCCATATGGATGAAAGAGGATTTGTCTTCTTTACAATATCTTATTTCATGGAAATGAAAGAATCATCCAAAGTGCAGCTGTGTTGCAAGAGAACCTCCTTGATACATATCCTAATGTATCCTAGTCATCTTGGAAACATGTAAAACAGAGTGCATCTGAAGGAAGAGGGATGCAAGTTTGTGCTGCAGTAAATATTACCAGGCTCCTCAACTCCCAGAACTGAACTTTACCGAACACACACACACAAACACACACACACACACACACACACACAATCATCTTCAGTCGTGCCTCCCCCTCTTCACCACCAGAGGGAAAACTCACCCGAATATTGACACTTCTGGGTCACTGAAGCCAGTTCCTGTGTTTTAGCCATTTAAGCCATGCTTAGGCTAAGCTAGGTGCGAAGTATCATCAGTTCTCCTGTGTTAACAAGCCTTGATTCATTGTTCGTGTTTGCTTTTCATGTTATGACCTAGTTTTCTGTTTTCCAGTTTTGCATGTTTGGATTTCTGTAATCTATCTAATCTATTTAATCTCTCTTCCTTTCATTTTCTTCCTCTCTCGGTCTCAGTGTGATCACATGGACCCTAAAAGGAAGCACCAGGTTTAGTCCCAAGCCTGAAAATGATATCTACCTGCTGTTTAACCCCTGGTGTAAAGGTAAGCCTGGGCAGAAATATAATAGGATCATGAGATTCCACATTTCTGATGTAACAACCCTGTCTGTTATCTTCAGATCACTCTGTGTTCATAGATAAAGAGAATGAGAGGAACGAGTATGTTCTGAATGATGTGGGAATGATTTACTATGGAAATGACAGTCAGATTGGAGTCAGGAACTGGAACTTTGGACAGGTATTACATCTTTCATCATCCCAGTGAATAACTTCTTATTCTCAACTCACCTTCAGAGTTATGTATTTATGGACAGGAAATTGTGCTGTGATGTCATCCCATTATCAAATTTAATACTAAGGTATGTTTTTTTTGACTGTGTCATGACTGTGTGCCATGGTATGTGCATGCAGTTTGCTGATGGGATTCTCGCAGCATGTCTGTCAGGGGTGGCAGGTGAGGACCCAAATGCAGAACACAGTCCGAGTTCAAAACTTAGAGTCTTTATTAAGAACGGCACAAAAATGGCAGAGTTCTCAAAAGAAACTGAAAAAACCAGGATACAGCAGGCTGGTAGAATCAGTAAAGGAAACAACCACCTACAGTCCAATAATCCAGAGAACAGGTTAAACGTAGGACAGGCAGAGTCATTAACAGCATACAGTCCACTAATCCAAATCCAGAGAACCAGCGAACAGGCTCGGACAGGCTTGAGTCTGGAGACATGGAACGTAGGGTGGATGCGAAGGGCCCGGGGAAGCTTGAGTCGGACGGATACTGGATTGAGCACTTTAGAGATTGGGAACGGACCAACAAAGCGAGGAGCGAGCTTCCGACAGGCGACTTTCAGGGGCAGATCCCGAGTGGACAGCCAAACCCGTTGGCCAACATGGTAAGGGGGTGCCGGGTGGCGCTTACGATTGGCCCATTGAGCATAGCTTTTGGATGAGCGGAGAAGCACTAAGCGGGTCCTCCTCCAGACCCGTCGACACCGTTTAACCAGAGCGAGGGCAGAGGGAACCGAGGCCTCTAATTCTTGGGAAGAGAACAGAGGTGGTTGATAGCCGTAAGCGGCCTGGAAAGGGGAGAGGCCTGTGGCTGCCGAGGGAAGAGAGTTGTGGGCATATTCGACCCAAATGAGGTTGGATGACCAGGATGTAGGGTCTTCAGAACAGAGGATTCTGAGCCCAGTCTCCAACTCTTGGTTTAAACGCTCCGTCTGGCCGTTGGTCTGCGGGTGGAAGCCAGATGAAAGGCTAATGGAGGTACCCAGGAGGTGACAGAACTCCTTCCAGAATCTCGAGGTGAACTGTGGCCCCCGGTCAGACACAATATTGCGAGGCAACCCATGTAAGCGGAAGACATGTAATAGTAGCATCTGGGCAGTCTCCTTGGTGGAGGGAAGCTTGGCCAAGGGCACGAAATGGACCATTTTCGAGAATCGGTCCACCACTGTAAGGATGGTAGTGTGGCTGGCAGAAGGCGGTAGTCCGTTGACAAAGTCCAGGGAGATATGGGACCAAGGTCGTCTGGGGGTCGGAAGGGGGCACAGGAGCCCGGCTTGTGGGGTCCTGGACGATTTCTGCTGAGCACAGGTGGGGCAGGCTGCCACAAATCTCTGGATATTGTGCTTGAGTGATGGCCACCAGAAACGCTGTTGGAGAGAAGATAAGGTACGGGAAACCCCGGGATGACAAAAGAGGTGGCTGCTGTGGCACCACTGGATGACCTGAGACCTAAGGTGATCAGGGACAAAGAGTCTGTTCCTGGGGCAGTTGCCTGGAATCTGTATCCCTGCGATGGCCTGCTGCACTCTCCTTTCGATCCCCAGATGAAGAGCACGGATGGTTACCGACGAAGGGAGGATGTGTTCGGGAGCTGGGTCATCCTCATCGGGGGTGAATAGTCGTGAAAGGGTGTCCGGTTTACCATTCTTAGAACCAGGGCGGAATGAGAGGGTGAAGTTAAAACGCCCAAAGAACAGCCCCCAACGAGCCTGTCGAGGATTGAGTCGTTTGGCTGTCTGAAGGTATTCAAGATTTCTGTGGTCAGTCCATACAATGAAAGGCTGCTCAGTGCCCTCCAACCAGTGGCGCCACTCCTCCAGGGCCAGTTTCACGGCCAGAAGCTCCCGTTCACCGATGGCATACTTCTGTTCAGCTGGGGAAAGGCGGTGAGAGAAAAAGGCACAGGGGTGGAGACGATTGTCCTTAGAAGCCCTTTGAGACAGGACGGCCCCCACCCCATAGTCAGATGCATCCACCTCCACCACAAATTGGCCGGATGGGTCCGGAAGAATCAGGACAGGAGCAGTAGTGAAGAGCTTCTTAAGTTGGGCAAAGGCTAGCTCAGCCTCTGGAGTCCATGAAAAGGGGTGTAGCGAGGAAGTGAGTCAGTGCAGGGGTGCCGCAACAGCACTGTAACCTCTGATGAACTTCCGGTAGAAATTAGCGAACCCCAGGAAACGCTGGAGCTGCTTACGGCTTTCAGGGCACTGCCAGTCCCTCACAGCCTCCACCCGCCTGGGATCCATCTGTATGCTACCGGCTGAGAGTACAAAACCCAAAAACGTGGTGCTGGAGGTGTGGAATTCACACTTCTCGGCTTTCACATACAGACGGTTCTGAAGCAGGCGAAGGAGCACCGACCGGACATGGTGAACATGCTCCTCTAGGGAGTGGGAGAAGATGAGGATGTCATCCAAGTACACAAAGACATCTGGTTTAGGAAGTCCCGGAGGATGTCGTTGACCAGGGCTTGAAATACAGCAGGGGCATTAGTGAGCCCGAACGGCATTACCAGATATTCATAATGGCCTGTTGGGGTGTTAAATGCAGTCTTCCATTCATCACCTTCTCGAATACGCACCAGATGATAGGCGTTGCGGAGATCGAGTTTGGTGAAGACAGTGGCTCCCTGGAGGAGTTCGAAAGCGGTAGACATGAGGGGTAATGGATAACGGTTCTTGGTAGTAATGGCATTAAGCCCACGGTAGTCGATGCATGGACGCAAGGACCCATCCTTCTTCCCTACAAAGAAGAACCCAGCCCCAGCAGGTGAGGAAGATGGACGAATGATCCCGGCCGCAAGGGAATCTTGAATATATTGGGTCATAGCCTCTCTTTCGGGTCCCGAAAGCTGGTAGAGCCGACCCCGAGGAGGGGTAGTGCCAGGCAGGAGGTCAATAGCACAGTCATATGGGCGATGAGGGGGTAAAGAGGAGGCTCTGACCTTGCTGAATGCCATCCCCAGGTCATGATAATCGGAGGGTACTGAGCTGAGGTCAGGGGGTGGTTCGTCCATGTCAGACACCTTGGTAGGAGGTACAGATCCTAGGCAATGGGCTAGGCAGTAGGTCCCCCAATCCAGAATACGGCCGCTGGTCCAGTCCATGTGAGGATTGTGCTTCCGGAGCCATGGAAAGCCCAACATAACAGGGGCAAATGGTGAAGGGATCAGAAGAAAAGACAACCACTCTTGGTGATGTTCAGAGATGGTGACAAGCAAGGGTTTAGTGCGTTGGGAGGCATGATGGAGGACGTGGCCGTCCAAGGCCCGAACTTGGAGGGGCGAGAACAGAGGCACCGTCTCAAGGCCTAGTTGTTTAGCCAGGTCTTGATCCATAAATTCGGCTCCGGAGTCCACAAAGGCAGATAGGTCGTAGCCCCGCTGGTCAACTGAGATGTGGATCTTGAGCAGTGGCTTGGAAGGGACTGATGGTCGTAGACTCGCCGCTGGCCCCTCTTTCAGCGACGAGCCCGGCCTTTTACTGGACAGGAAGCGGCAAAATGTCCAGCCTCTCCACAGTACAGGCATAGTCCTGAGGCCCGACGCCTGTCCTTCTCAGCAGAGGATAAGTGACGACGACCGATCTCCATGGCATGGGAGAGAGGAAGGCTCCTGGATGCAGAGACAGGGAGGGTAGGAGAAGGCGGGGGGCGAGAGACAGTGGGTCGGTAGTTGGGTTGTCCAAGACGTCGGGCTGACCTTTCAGTTTGGTGTTCCCGAATGCGTTGATCGATGCGTGTAGCCAGGGCGATCAGGTCATCGAAGTTGGCTGGTAGCTCCCGGGCAGCGAGCTCATCCTTAATCTCAGAAGCCAGCCCGCGATAGAAGGCATCGTAGAGTGCGGTGGCATTCCACCCGCTGTCGATGGCAAATGTGCGGAAATCCACCGCATATTCCACCACGGTTAGGCTCACTTGTGAGGCTTCAAAGAGGGAGCGTGCCGCATCCTGCTGAGGAGCTGAGGTGTCAAAGACCTTGCGGAGTTCATTGGAAAAAGACTCAAAGGAGGAGCAGAGTACAGACTGACGTTCCCACTTGGCGGTTGCCCAGAGCTTGGCCTTGCCTGACAACAGGGAGATGACATAGGCTACCTTGGAGCGGTCTGATGGGAAGGAAGAGGGTTGAAGTTCAAAGATCACTGAGCATTGCATCAGAAATGCACGGCATAGTCCTGGTTCACCGGAGAAGCGCTCGAGGTAAGGCAGGTGTGGCTCCCGAAGATGACCTGGTGAGCTCGTGGGTGTCGTTGTCGCCGAGGGAGCTGAAGAGGGTGGAGTGACTGAAAGCTGATTCATGCGACGGATCAGTTCGTGTGTAGCCGAGGCGAGATCCTGGAGATGACGTTCGTGAGAGGTGGAGGTCTCAGATAAGGAGCTTAGAAGGGCTTGCATGTTCTGTGGCTCTGCTGGGTCCATGTTGGCCAGATGGTACCGTCAGGGGTGGCAGGTGAGGACCCAAATGCAGAACACAGTCCGAGTTCAAAACTTAGAGTCTTTATTAAGAACGGCACAAAAATGGCAGAGTTCTCAAAAGAAACTGAAAAAACCAGGATACAGCAGGCTGGTAGAATCAGTAAAGGAAACAACCACCTACAGTCCAATAATCCACAATCCAGAGAACAGGTTAAACGTAGGACAGGCAGAGTCATTAACAGCATACAGTCCACTAATCCAAATCCAGATAACAGGTTAAAACGTAGGACAGGCAGAGTCATTAACAGCATACAGTCCACTAATCCAAATCCAGAGAACAGGTTAAAACGTAGGACAGGCAGAGTCATTAACAGCATACAGTCCACTAATCCAAATCCAGAGAACAGGTTAAAACGTAGGACAGGCAGAGTCATTAACAGCATACAATCCAATAATCCAAATTCCAGAAAGCAGGTTAAACGTAGGATAGGCAGAGTCATTGATTGAAGGAAGGCAGAGACAAACCAGGCAGACAGGAACTGAAGAAAAGGGCAGGATGCCGTCTCAGAAGCTCAAGGCTGACTGAAGAGACCATCTGGCATGGAGCATGGACTGCTCGCTAGCTTATATAGGACAGAGGAGCATAAAATGGTGGAAACCGGAAATGGGATCGCAAAACCGGAAGTTGCGTCCCGGAACCGGAAGTAGCAACATGGAACCCGGAAATGCATGCCTGACAATGTCTGTTCATTCTGGAGAAGAGTCAAGCACTCACTTCAGGTTTGGAAGACCGAGTTTGAAACAGAGTTGTTTCAACCATGGTGAGTGTCTTTACAGTCATAATTAAGAAAAAAAAACCTGGAGCCTATATTAGTGGACATTGGAGACTCCTTCCACAAACATTTTCTTACAGAAAACATCACCATATCAACAGTTGCAATTGTTAGATGATATTAGTACAAAATGAATTGAGTGCTTTCATATCTAACCAAATCTACTGTTTATACTTATGTTAAAGAAAATCAGTCAAGACCTCAAGAATTCACTAGAGCAGTGTTATATGCTGGAAATAGTTTCCTTATAATAATAACTTATAATAATGTTACACTAAACCTGGTCAAAAGGACAAAGCCTAATGCTTTACTAGCATTTTTGCTTTCCAGACTGTAGGAGATGCTGTAGTGGGGAAAGAAATTGTGGCTAAAATGACTTTTACCGCGCGTCTTGAAGAGCGTCAAGATCTGCATTGAGGGCTTGGGCTTGCTGAAAGCAAAAAACATTGTCTTTGGTAAACCAAGCTGAGCATTAACTTCATCTAGAACTCATATCCAGTTACAGTAATTTCAGTAGGCTCTAAATTTTGTTTTATTTGAAAAAAAAACAACAAAACCAAACAGATTTGCCTTTGACCTTGTGACTATCTTTCTTTCTCACTCAGTGATGTGGCCAGTCTGGTGACTATCACACACACGGTGAAGTTCACTCCCACTTTATCTTGTCAGAGGAAGCTTCGAGCCTCTCTGGACTGTCAGCAGCTCACACAGGTTCACGGTGCTGCCGACATTGTCATCAAGGAGAAGTGAAATGTCACAGGAGAGCATCAGCTCGATCCCAAACACACTGCTTGCTGTCTGATATATGGGTCTAGAATATGCAGATGACATGGTGCAAGTGATTATTTTACTTTCTTAAAGCTTTGAAACATTTAGAATAGTTTTTGACCCCGAGTTCCAATTTGACACATCATCCTGTAAACATCTGAGTGTTTTCTCTCTGTTGCTTCAGTAACATAA
Organism: Hemibagrus wyckioides; assembly: GCF_019097595.1. Classification (NCBI taxonomy): domain Eukaryota; kingdom Metazoa; phylum Chordata; class Actinopteri; order Siluriformes; family Bagridae; genus Hemibagrus; species Hemibagrus wyckioides. The sequence continues at coordinate 11,606,797 of NC_080724.1, forward strand.
CTGGCTGATGACACTCTTATTAGTGACTGTAGAACTCACTGAAGAACATTAATGCCATTTAAACATTTAGTCATTTTTCATTGTGTTTATTAGAGTATTGTGGTTAAATAGTATTATGCTTGTATGCTCTGCTCTGGTTTTCTTTCTCCGCACTGCTATTTGCACTAAATCTGTTTGGTAATACCAACCAAACCAGCTTAAGAAAAGGAATGCCTAATGTTTGTCCTAATTTTATGAACATGTGTTTAATGCTAACTGTGTGATATCTGGGCTAGTTTCCAAACAAAGCACTTCAGTAATTGCTCACATTAAAAAAAAACTGTCACTTAAAAATGGTCTTTCACTTTAATCTATGATCTTTATGCTTAGAAAAGGTGTGTCCGGTTCTTATTGGGGAATTAAAGTTCATAGGTCTGATTTGACCTTCTGTTAATTCTACATTCATCATGTTTAAGATGCATGACTGGAAGGTCAAAAGTGAGTTTATATATATGTATATATATATATATATATATATATATATATATATATATATATATATATATATATATATATATATATATATATACACTATATTGCCAAAAGTATTCACTCACCCATCCAAATAATCAGAATCAGGTGTTCCAATCACTTCCATGGCCACAGGTGTATAAAATCAAGCACCTAGGCATGCAGACTGTTTTTACAAACATTTGTGAAAGAACGGGTCGCTCTCAGGAGCTCAATGAATTCCAGCGTGGAACTGTGATAGGATGCCACCTGTGCAACAAATCCAGTCGTGAAATTTCCTCGCTCCTAAATATTCCACAGTCAACTGTCAGCTGTATTATAAGAACGTGGAAGTGTTTGGGAACGACAGCAACTCAGCCACGAAGTGGTAGGCCACGTAAACTGACGGAGTGGGGTCAGCGGATGCTGAGGCGCATAGTGCGAAGAGGTCGCCAACTTTCTGCAGAGTCAATCGCTACAGACCTCCAAACTTCATGTGGCCTTCAGATTAGCTCAAGAACAGTGCGTAGAGAGCTTCATGGAATGGGTTTCCATGGCCGAGCAGCTGCATCCAAGCCATACATCACCAAGTGCAATGCAAAGCGTCGGATGCAGTGGTGTAAAGCACGCTGCCACTGGACTCTAGAGCAGTGGAGACGCGTTCTCTGGAGTGACGAATCGCGCTTCTCCATCTGGCAATCTGATGGACGAGTCTGGATTTGGTGGTTGCCAGGTGAATGGTACTTGTCTGACTGCATTGTGCCAAGTGTAAAGTTTGGTGGAGGGGGGATTATGGTGTGGGGTTGTTTTTCAGGAGCTGGGCTTGACCCCTTAGTTCCAGTGAAAGGAACTCTGAATGCTTCAGCATACCAAGACATTTTGGACAATTCCATGCTCCCAACTTTGTGGGAACAGTTTGGAGCTGGCCCCTTCCTCTTCCAACATGACTGTGCACCAGTGCACAAAGCAAGGTCCATAAAGACATGGATGACAGAGTCTGGTGTGGATGAACTTGACTGGCCTGCACAGAGTCCTGACCTCAACCCGATAGAACACCTTTGGGATGAATTAGAGCGGAGACTGAGGGCCAGGCCTTCTCATCCAACATCAGTGTGTGACCTCACAAATGCGCTTCTGGAAGAATGGTCAAAAATTCCCATAAACACACTCCTAAACCTTGTGGACAGACTTCCCAGAAGAGTTGAAGCTGTTATAGCTGCAAAGGGTGGACCGACGTCATATTGAACCCTATGGATTAGGAATGGGATGTCACTTAAGTTCATATGCGAGTCAAGGCAGGTGAGCGAATACTTTTGGCAGTATAGTGTATATATATATATATATATATATATATATATATATATATATATATATATACACACTACCAGTAAAAAGTTTGGACACACCTTTAAATTCAATGTTTTTTGTTTTTTGTTTACATTCTAGAACAATACTGGAGATTTCAAAACTATGAAATAACACACATGAACTTAAGTAATCCATATGTAATGACAACAAAAAACAGTCAGTTGTTATTTTAAAACACGAAGGTCAGGTGTTCTGGAATAGTTCTTGTAAGAACAGTATTGTCAAGTGATGAAACTGGCTCACATGAAGACCATCCCAGTAAAGCAAGACCAAAACTTACCTCTGTCCTTTGAAAATCATACAAAAAATAAAAACAGCCTTTTTCCACCTTAGAAATATTGCCAAGCTTAGAAACATTTTATCTGTATCTGATGCAGAAAAGCTAGTTCATGCATTCATGACCTCCAGACTGAACTATTGTAATGCATTATTAGGTGGTTGTCCTGCATCCTCAATAAACAAGCTACAGTTAGTCAGTATGCAGCAGCCAGAGTTCTTACCAGGTCAAAAAATATGATCATATAACCCCAATATTATCATCTCTGCACTGGCTACCTGTTAAGTTTAGAATTGATTACAAACTAGCACTGCTTACATACAAGGCTCTAAATGGTTTAGCTTCCATGTATCTAGCCAGTCTTCTAACATGCTACAATCCACAGTCTCAAAACTCCAGACTTCTGGTAGTTCCCAGAATATCAAAGTCTACAAAAGGGGGTAGAGCATTTTGGTATTTAGCTCCTACACTTTGGAATAGCCTTCCTGACAGTGGACCAGCTCCAGCTGGATTCTGCTTCGTGAGGATTTGGGTATTCGAAGCAACAATGCCAACCATGTGTGGACTTTGAGGATGACAACAACCTCCTAATTAATACACACACAAACATTCTTCATATGCTGTATCTGCATCACACAACTGACTATAAATACCTGCAGAAAGGACATTGTTCATATCACACTCTCCAGTGTTTAGAATAATTTATAATCTCACTCTCCGGTGTCACCCAAATGAGGATGAGGTTCCCTTTTGAGTCTCGTTCCTCTCAAGGTTTCTTCCTCATACCATCTAAGAGAGCTTTTCCTTGCCACAGTCGCTTCAGGCTTGCTCACTAGGAATGATTTTGTCTAACACCTAGGGCTTTTTGTTTTTTTGTTTCTTATGTTCTGTAAAGCTGCTTTGAGACAATGTTCATTGTTAAAAGTGCTATATAAATAAAACTGAATTGAATTGAATTCTTTTAAACTGCTACTATATTAAATAAAAAGTTGTTCTATCAGCATTTGCATCCTCCTCCGTGTTTAAACCCCAGCGTGGTACCACGATGCTGCATAATAGTTATTATTGGAGTATACATAGCACACATAGTGATTTACTGATATTTTATTTAAAATGATCAAGTCAGTAATTATATAGCAGATGCAGTACACAGTGAAATGAAACACAGAGCTACATATTTTTATTCTGTTTAATTCTTTTTATGCTATTTTAAATTATTCTTTTTTTTTTGTCATTTGACTTTTATGACACCAACAAGCGAAAAGCATTTCAACACATATCATACTGTGTTTGTGTTATGTGACAAATAAAATTAAAAAAACAATCAGCACTGAGAGTTTCTGTGGAAATGATTTCACACTTAAATGGTTCCCTGGTTTTAATGATTTGCACAAGCCCTGTTGTGTCATGGGTTTTACTGTAAGTCTCACATAAATCATCTGGTATTGCTTTACACAATTAGACAAGGTAAGATAAGATTTCTATCAGATACTCCTTTCTATCAGAACCACTGCTAACTTCTTTAGCAATTTGAGCAACAGTAGCTTTTGGATCGGATCACACAGGCCAGCCTTCGTTCCCCATGTACTTCAATGAGCCTTGGCCACCCATGACCCTGTCACTGAGTTACCACTGTTGTACCACTGGCAGCACTCATTGTGAAAAGCATTTAGAGATTTGTTAGAAATTACACGTTAAAACGTTACTCAATAAAACGGATGATGAACTAAACTACTAGGCAGTGAGTAGCTTTAGGATGTGTCAGATTAATTTTTTGGTGTTGTGATGCATTTTCTAATTTATTATGTGCAAATGGCAGCGCTCATTGTGAAATGCATTTACAGATTTGTTAGAAATGTCTCACATGTACAATTACATAATAGTTCACCTGCACAATACAATACATATTATACAGTAGTGTGTGTGTGTGTGACCAGTGATAACACTCGCACACTTACACTATTTTCTAGACTGAAGACTCACAAGGCTCTTCATATTTATTATCTACTGCCAGTTTGCACATGTGTACTGTACTGTACTGTAAATACTGATGTAAATATGGTTTCAAATCTGCACTGCTACCTTTAATTTAACTTATTGTTTTCTATATTTAAGGTTTTTCTTCTTTTTCTACTTAGTGAAAAATAACATTAGGCATAACATTATGACCATCTGCCTAATATCGTGTTGGTCCCCCTTTTGCTGCCAAAACAACCCTGACCTGTCATGCACTGAGTATTCTGACACCTTTCTATTAGAACCAGCATTAACTTCTTCAGCAATTTGAGTAGTAGCTCGTCTGTTGGATCGGATCACACAGGCCAGCCTTCATTCCCATGTGCATCAATGAGCTTTGGCTGCCCATGACCCTGTCGCTGGTTCACCACTGTTCCTTTCTTGGACCACTTTTGATAGATACTGACCACTGCAGACTGGGAACACCCCACAAGAGCTGCAGTTTTGGAGATGCCTCACCACTGTTATGTTTTTACATGATCGTGAATCTTCTCAGCAAGAAGTGTTTTCATTTTTTAAACTCATTACCTAATTCTTTTTCATTCAAAGCTAAATAAGGGCACAGCCCTGATTTGGGTGCAGCTGATATTGGCACATCTGTTGACACAATTTGCTCTGAGGCTTTACATCAGCATGAGACACAGCCAAGTCTTTGTTTGTTTTTTGGGTTTTTTGTTTTTTTTTTAAGTGAAATGCAATTCTGGAGAAACTGTGATTATTTCTCACGAAATCCAACTGTACATAATAAACAGGATGACAATCATTTATTTTGACATGTCTTTGGATGACATCGCTGTGCTAGGTGTTTCATAAGTGCCATTATTCAGCTCTTATAATAAGCATGAAATTAAATTCATTAAGTGATAACAGTTTTACACCTCAATGTGTTCCCGGCTACAACTGTCTGAATACCTGAGTGACTTTGAAGTTTGGGTTTACATGATACCTGATCAACAGATCACAGGCGAGATTTCAACCATTTTTTTGATGAATTCTGATTTCTAATCAGTCTGAATATGTAATCTGCAAACAGATATTATACAAGGGGGTATGATTTAAACAGTAATATAAAAACTGGTATTTTATTTATTATTTTTTGTACATTTTTCCCCTATTAATTTCACCCTAACTAATATCACATTAATCTGAATTATTTAAAAAAAATAACTTTATTTATTGAGAATTAAATTTATTTTATTGAGAAATGACTCTATGATTATTTGAGAAGACGTCGTGAACAAGTTAAAATGAAATAAGTCCTATATAATTCAGAAGTAGACATTTTTCTTGCATCTTGTATGGAAAAAATGACAAAGATCCATTTTATATGCCAGAAAGTCAGATTGATAGTCTGTCCTCAAAGTTGATGCGTTAGAAGCACGAAAAATGAACAAGCGTAAGGTTTTGAGCTTTGAGTTTGACGAAGGACCAAATTGTCATGGCTAGACAACTGGATCAGAGCATCTCCAAAACTGCAGCTCTTGTGGGGTGTTCCCGGTCTGCAGTGGTCAGTATCTATCAAAAGTGGTCCAAGAAAGGAACAGTGGTGAACCAGCGACAGGGTCATGACATTTGTCATGACAGGGTCAGCGACAGGGACATTAGACATTTCGGTAAATTTAATAGAGTTATATTTTAGAAATTTCATTAAATTCATAGAGACTTATTTTAGACATTTCTTTAAATTTAATAGAGTTTTTATTTTAGACATTTCATTACATATAGTAACGGCTAGCACAGAAAAGATTAAACTTTTATTTTTGTTATTGAGAAGTTATTTTTAGCTGCATTACATGTGAAACAATATTGAACACATGTTTTAAACGTTAAATCATGAAACAGGAAAAAAAAAGAAGAGAAAAACCCACAATCATATGAGACGTGTCTGGGTGATGATCACCAACCACGGGATGCTGTTTTGACCGAAATGTTCTCTCAGAGCAGCATGCTAAAAAAAAGCCATATTAATTAAATGTCATATTAATACATGCAGAATTAATGCCATTCAAATTAATTCATTTTTTATGGGTTTGGAAAAATATTTCCTTAATGAAAAAATATAAACATTAAGAAATAAGCAATGCAGATAATTCCATGATTTTAATCATTATATAAGACAATGTTTTGTTCTTATTAAATAAATAAATAAATAAATAAATAAATAAATTCCCAGTAGTTTGAGACATGTAAACTAGGAGGGACAAAACAAATAAGGATTTAAGGGGCGTGTCTATAAACATAAGTGTATATATATGCAGGTATCATCAGCAGTGAAAGGTATCTTCTACTCTACTGCAGTATTTTCTGCAAAAAAAACGAGCCGATATCCAGTCAGACTACAAACCCCAAGACTACAATCAGGTAAGATTGTCTCTTTACTCAAGCAACATGATTTGTGATCATTTTTAAGTTTTAAGTTTTTAAGTTTAAGTTAAAGGTAAGTACATGATGAGAAAAAAAAAACTTGAGAAATCTCTATTTCTCACTTTCCTTAGGGATTTTTTTATCTTTTATCTCTGAATCGCACATCATGGATCAATTTAAAACATTTAAAGTGTCTGTACAATATATAAATATATATATATAATATACAAATACAAATGAAGTGAATTAATGATGGACTGTTATACTCTTCTGCTTCATTAGTAGTTCTGAATGTGTTTCTGTCAAATTAATAAATGTAAATCATTTAATAATTAGATCAAACAAATGTTTTTGGTGCCTACAAAGTGCACCTATGAATTCTTTTCTTATTTTTTTCTAGCATGTGCAGCATTTATTCAAGACGTTATGATTCCTCGGCTGGCCGCTTCCCAGTAAGGCCCATCGACATGGGAGAGATAATCTGTCACAGGCCAGCGGCAGTGTTTCTGGGGGCAGACGGTAAGGCAGAAATAACTGCTGTGAATGCAGGGCATGATGGGAGAACACTTGTTAAACTTATGCTTATATTCTAAGTAAGCTTTCTCTTCATTATCTCTTTCACTGTGTCTTAGATGGTCAGTTATTAGTGCGCTCCATTGACCTCTTTAATTCCAAAACGGGACAAAATCGCCTGGAGCATCACACAGACCGTTATCAAAGTGATAACCTGATCGTCCGTCGAGGGCAGAGCTTCCAGATGTGGATAGAGCTCTCACGAGATTTTAAACCCGGAAGTGACCAACTGAACCTCGTCCTCAAACTAGGTCAGTTTTATTAGAGGCTCAGTTTTTATGACTTGAGCTCATTATGTGTATTAGAGTATACAGTCATATTGTGTGTGTGTGTGTGTTACAGGCTCGTTGCACCTGGCAAAAAGCCCCTTAGTGACTGTTCCTCTAGTTAAGGAGTTCCAGGGCAACCAATGGGAGGCTAAGATTATCGAACAGAGGAGCAATAAGATAAAACTCTCCGTCTTCTCTCCTCCAAACGCTCCTGTTGGTCGTTATGAGCTCAGTGTGGTAACAAGAGACACCACTTTCATTCCCAGACCTGAAAACGACATCTACCTGCTGTTTAACCCTTGGTGTAAAGGTAAAGAAATCTGAGCAGAAATATGACAATGTGAGAATTTAGCAGCAGTCACATCAATTTCTCCCTGATTGTTACTTTTAGATGATACAGTGTTTATGGATAACGAGAACGAGAGGAATGAATACGTTCTGAATGATGTGGGAAAGTTGTATTACGGTACTGCGTCTCAGATTGGAGGAAGGACCTGGAACTTTGGGCAGGTAATTATCCATTTTTCTTCACATGCTATAATGCTTTCTGCGTCCTTATTAACGTTAAACACGTCTTTTGGATGTCCTTACCTCCTAAATTGCACACCACAGTTTCTTTGGTATGTTGTTTTGACATTTATACCACAGCAGGAGGGCAAAGCAAACGTGAACACTAACACAATGTGCAGCTCCAATATCTATTCCCTCAGCCTCGGTTTCTCTCTTGACAAAATCAACAATTAATTAATTCTCTCTTCAGTTATGGAAACTTGAAACACAGCCTGTTGTGAAGACTGTCAGAAAACTTACGTATAATTTACTTTACATGTGGCTGCAAAATAACGTCTGTTTAGACTAAAATGCATGAATTCGAAAAACAATATTATTCTGTAAAACCGTGATTTGCCTTGGAGCCAGAACTAGTTTGAGCTCCAACAGTAATTGAATCAGCATCAGGACTGATTTCAGCAGAATTCAACATTAATAAAAGTGGGATAAAATATTACATTATTTTCACCACTGTTATATGGTATTTATATGCAGTTTAACAAATATGAAATAATGGCATGAAAAAGTCCTTATTGTCTGCTAACTTAAAGGACGTTTTTCCTTTAATGCCAGCAATTTCCTAACTAGATAGATAGATAGATAGATAGATAGATAGATAGATAGATAGATAGATAGATAGATAGATAGATAGATAGATATATGAGGGTACAATATATATATATATATATATATATATTGTACCCTTAAATTATAGAATATATGTATATATACATATATGTGTAAAAACAAGAATTTAAAGGTACAAGAGATAATAAGGTGATGTGCAAAAACCAGGTATATGCAAAAACTGTGTGTTTACAAGAAGTCTGTCTGGATATACTATACACTACAGCTATATACTATCATACATTTTCTCCCGTATTTTTGTACGTGCCTGTTTCAGAGTGTAACTAATTATAACTAATATATTACTACATATTCTGTAATTATCCTGTGTTCAGTTTGCTGAAGGGATTCTGGCAGCGTGTCTGTTCATACTGGAGAAGAGTAAAGTCCCTGCTTCAGGTTGGGGAGACCCCATTACTATCTCCAGAGTTGTGTCAGCTATGGTGAGAGCCTTTCACTGTTTTTTTTTTTATTAGATAAACTTTAATATTAATTTACAATAATGCATAACAAGCTTCTTTTCTGTGACCCAGTGATGATAAAAACTGTGTACCGAGAAATCTCTTTATTATTGTCTGCTGATTCTTGGTCTGAAGCCAAAAACAGAGTTCTGGATCAGTCCTGAAGTGTATGTGATGGAACAGACAGCAATGATGCTTAATTCCTCATTGCTAATTTCTCTGACTTCTCACTGCCAGGTCAACTCTCCTGACGATGAAGGTGTGCTAGTGGGAAACTGGTCAGACAAATACGTGGGCGGGACTCCCCCTACAGCATGGAGCGGCAGCGTGGACATCCTGAAGCAGTACCACAAAAGCAGAGGCATGCCTGTAAAATATGGCCAGTGCTGGGTCTTCTCAGGGGTCACCACTACAGGTAAGGCTTCACTTTAATGTTTTCAGTATTGAAAATTGTAAAGTTACATGTAAGAACTGACATGACACTCGATAAGATCTCAAATCTACCGTAGATTTTTGTGATTCTGAACCATAAAATATAAATCATTTCTCAAACCGTTTTTTTGTAGGTTGTATCATGCAGAGTCTTTTTTTCAGTGTAATGGCATTTGTCTCTCCTCCATCACTGTCTCACTCTTTCTCTCTCACTGTCTGTCTCTCTGTACACTTCCTCGGCCCAGTTCTCCGGTGTTTGGGCATTCCCACTCGCAGTGTGACAAACTTCAGCTCCGCCCATGACACGGACGTTTCCTTAACCACTGATGTGTATGTCGATGAGAGGATGAGGCCGATTGAGAGTCTTAACAGGGATTCTATCTGGTATAAACATTTAAACACACACCTTTCCAACATCTCCAACATTTCAGAGCATGTAGAAGAGTTTGTTCATGTTTTTTTTCTTCTGTAGAAGACAGCTGAGTGACCGATGGAGAGATTCTCTCTCTCTCTCTCTCTCTCTCTCACATACACACACACACATACACCCTTCTCTCTCTCTCTCTCTCTCTCTCTCACACACACACACACACCTCTCTCTCACTCTCTCTGTCTCTCACACACACACCTCTCTCTCTCTCTCTCTCTCTCTCTCTCTCTCTCACACACACATACACACACACACACACCCTTCTCTCTCTCTGTCTCTCTCACACACGCACACACACCTCTCTCTCTCTCTCTCTCTCTCTCTCTCACCTCTCTCTCACACACACACACACACACACACCCATCTCTCTCTCCCTCTCACACACACACACACACATCTCTCTCTCACACTCACTCATCTATCTGTCTTTCTTTCTGCAGGAATTTTCATGTGTGGAATGACTGCTGGATGGCTCGTCCTGATCTCCCAGACGGCCTGGGCGGCTGGCAGGCCGTGGATGCCACGCCTCAAGAGACGAGTCAGGGCTTGTACTGCTGTGGCCCTGCCCCCGTGGCAGCCATCCGTGATGGACTGGTCTATTTCAAATACGATGCAGCCTTTGTCTTTGCTGAGGTGAGGACATGTCATTTAATTGTATGTTTAGATTTTTCTTGAAACGTTCTATTGCTGTAGAATCCAGTGCTGGGTCTTCTCAGGGGTCACCACTACAGGTAAGGCTTCACTCTAATGTTTTCGGTATTGAAAATTGTAAAGTTACATGTAAGAACTGACATTACACTCGATAAGATCTCAAATCTACAGTAGATTTTTGTGAAATAAAATGTTGTCAGATCCCCATCAGGTTTCCAAGTGGAACTCTTTCTCAAATATCAAAAAAATCATTAAAAGTACTCCTTTTTTCTAATTAATTGGGTTAAAAATCTTAAAGTTATTGGTAAATACTGGTGTAACAAATATAAAGACAGCGACATGTTAGCTTGCTGGAATGTTGGTGATAAGATAAAAAATAATTACAATCATTTTGAGTTTGTACCACATACACACATCCTTTATAGTCATGTACACGTCTAGGATTTTCTATATTATTATATCCATCTATATTTAATGAAGCATCTTAGCTTCCAAAAAGAGTTCTCTCTATACAGTAAAACATTCTTGATGAATGTTTCCTCCCTACAATCCTAGTTCCTCTAAGCCCTTAAGTCTTCTAAATTTTCTGAAAACAGCTTTAACAGTTGAATGTATTTGTGTGTTTGTACTGTAGGTTAACAGCGACAGGATCTACTGGCAGAGACAAGCTAACGGCTCCTTCACTCCGATCTCCTGCGAGAAGTCCGTGGTTGGTCAATGCATCAGCACCAAGGCGGTCGGCTCTGACCGCAGAGAGGACATAACACACCTCTACAAACACCCGGAAGGTGAAAAAAACTCAACACACACCATCTCCTGATGCTTTTATTTATTAATTTTTATTTTCTTTCCAAAAGTACAAATCTTTTCTTATTGTATTTCATCATTAGGATCTGAAGAGGAGCGACTCGCAGTGGAATGTGCTTGCCGCTATGGCTCCAAACCTAACACCTATAGCTCTGCTCTGGCCAATGATGTCACTGTAAAGGTAGCCCTGAAAGGGGAGGAGCCTCAAATAGGCCAGGATGCTCATCTGTCCATCACTGTGAAGAACAGCAGCTCTGAGGTGCGCAGTATTGACCTCTACCTCCAGGTGGCGGTCATATACTACACTGGAGTGCTAAAAGACACAATCAAGAGTGATGACATATCGGTGAATCTCAAATCACAGGAAGGTATCAATACTTTTCTTACATGCGTCACCTTTTTTAAAGGAAAAAACTATTTAATGTGCTTTATTATGAACAGCTTGACTGTGCCTTAGCTTAATTGACCTTTTTCTTAAACTCACCTGTTATAGTCAAGACACTAGATTGGACACTGCCTTATAAGCTGTATAAGGACCAGCTAGTGGAACAAGCAGCACTGATGCTCACCTTGGCTGGAAAAGTCAGTGAGACCAAGCAGATTCTGGCAACCAGGTTCAACTTCCGCCTGCACATGCCCAACATCACCATCACCGTAAGTCCTCAAGTGACTCCCATGACTCCCAATTCCTAAGCATGACTTCACAATGACTATGATGAAATTCTTGTGAAACACAGACTTCTGACCAAAATTAAGAATTTAAATAATAATATCATACAAAAATGGAAGTTACTCCAGGACACTGGTCCTAGCAGTGCTCCTCACATCAATCCTTCTTCACATTCTGGTTTACATACAGGATTGTAATGTGAACGTGTAGTGTGAACTCTTTGCTCTTGCTTTGCTTTTTCAAAAGCAATTATCAGCCCCACACGTTGATGAACACTTTTGTGTATGCAATTCTGTTTTCCAGCCTGTAGGAGATGCTGTGGTGGGGAGAGAAATGGCAGCTAAAATCGTATTTGAGAATCCTTTAGAGTGCACCCTGAAAAGAGCCACTTTGCGCATCGAGGGCTTGGGCTTGCAGGCGACAAAAGTGCTCTCCTTCGGGTAAACCCTGCACATGTTCAGCATTTTCATTTCAGTGAACCAACCTCTTCCCTGATCCACACGGTTCAGAGCTTAACATCTTTAGAGCTAAGCTTAAAAAAACGGTCTTTTTTGATGTCATTATATCAATTTCACCATTTTATTTCTCATTTTTGCTTCTGGTGTTGATGCAATCTTTCCTTCACCCTCAGGGACATTGATGGTCTGGCACCGGTCACCATGACAGTGAAGTTCACCCCCACTTTATCTGGTCAGAGGAAACTTCTTGCCTCTCTGGACAGTCAGCAGCTCACGCAGGTTTATGGCGTTGCCGACATCCTCGTCAAGGAGAAGTGAAAACACACGGGAGCTTAAATTCAAAGACGCTGTGCATTCGTATAGCTGGTGCTGTGCTTAAGTGAGAAAGGATTATTATAATAATTATGGTATTTGGGTTCTGATTAATAATCACTGCTTATTGCTTATTTTTTCAACAAATCTTAAAGAAAGTACAAAGGAAAAGAACAATTAATTTTTTTCTTTATGATTTGGTTGTTTTTATGGGAATGGATAGGATAAACACACACACACACACACACTGTATTCTCATGGTAATGGGACGGGATGGGAAATCTGCTTGATTCCAATTTTTTTTTTTAATTGTTTTAAATTGTTTACCTTTGAGACTTTTGTGGATTTTGTTTTCTATATAGTGTGTCTATATACATATACAGTATATTTACACTGATCAGACATAACATTGTGAGCAGTGAGAGGTGAAGTGAATAACACTGATGATCTCCTCATCATGGAACCTGTTAGTGGGTGGGATACTAGGCAGCAAGTGAACATTTGATCCTCAAAGTTGATGTGTTAGAAGCAGGAAAAATGGGCAAGATTCGAGCTTTGAGTTTGTGGGGTGTTCCCGGTCTGCAGTGGTCAGTATCTATCAAAAGTGGTCAAAGGAAGAAACAGTGGTGAACCGGCAACAGGGTCATGGGCAGCCAAGGCTCATTGATGGGCGTGGGGAGCGAAGGCTGGACCATGTGATCCAATCCAACAGATGAGCTACTGTTGTTCAAATTGCTGAAGAAGTTAATGCTGGTTCTGATATAAAGGATAGAAATACTTCTAAAACACTACAATTTCTTAAAGTCCTGAGTGTCTACTTTCATATGAGCTTCATATTAACCTCCACTGTGGTGTGGAACATGACAGACACTCAATTATCTACATGGACACAATAAAAACAAGAGGAAACTTCATTTTCTGGCCCTATAAATGAATGAAATAGACTCCTAGTAGTAACCTCCTTATTCTTTCCATCTATCTGTTTTTCCTCTAGTAATGTACTTTCCACACCCACCACCACCACCCATCATCTACTCTCTAGTAATAATACAGTCTTTAGTGGGTGTGGCACATAGCAGAACCCACCCAGGCCTCCAGGGCATGTTCTCAGTCCCATAATCATTCATACCCCTTCAAATAATGTTGTTTACTTGGACTACATGCTGGTACTCGCACATTTTAAGATACTTTATTCAGTGTTACTTTACCATTATCTCTCCTCTGCATAAGCTTTGATAAGCTTTTTACATTCTTTAAAAACAAAACCTCTTTAAATTCTACTCTATTTGATCTTATGAGATTTTATCCAGTTTGTAATATTTTTTGGTTGAAAAACTGTGTGGTGAAGTCATTCCTGCTGTAATTGTTTCATAATAGTTAATAGTTTCATAGAAGACAAAACTCACACTAGCTTGTTCCTTCTCAGACGTTATGACATGCTTCTTGCGTGTCTCTGCAACATTCATCTCTTCATTTTTTCCGTCATCACTGCTGAAGTCAGTAAAATGGTAAATAATCACATTGTGATTATCATTCAAGCTTTGTTTCTATGACAACCGGCTGTTAGGCTTATTACAACACTGTCTAAGAACATTTCATTCATGACTTTGTTCGCTTGGCACTGGCATTTCATTCCAACTGCACCCACACCTTTTATTCCTATTACACTTTTTATTACACCTAGTAAATACATTATACATACGTATATACATATATATATATATATATATATATATATATATATATAGTAGCTATACACTGATCAACCATAACTTTATGACCGTCTGTCTAATTTTGTGTTGGTGCCTCTTTTGTGAATGTATCCATGATATACACGGTAATTAAAAAAGACACGTTTAATTTACCCTTACACTTCACTTAATAGATCTTTTCAGAACTTATATCTTTATAGAACTGTGTGCTAATTAGTGTTAAAAGTCCTGGAAAGCAAACCTGGAAGTGCGTAAATCCCTTAGACGCTACATACGGTGTCCAATTTATTCATTTTGATTTCTATAACTTTGTGAAAAGTGATTGATTAAACAAAGCTTCTCCACCGACGCTGTTTGCTGAAGAATATTTAAGTGACACGTGAACAAGTCTGCGCAGTGTATCAGCTCTTTACTTCAGTTTATTTTGTCATTCAGCTCTTTATTTTGCTTTATCCCTCGGTTTGAGTAATCTGTTTGGAAGTAATGCATCATCACCGAGTTTTGCTCCACCGTACCTGTACCTGTATCCGAGTGTCGTCATTCGCTTACGACAGCAAGTGCTTTCACAATTTTCACGATTTCTTCCATGAGATCAGAGTCTCTGAGTCATGATGAGGTTTTACTGAGGATTGACCACATTTTGGCTTCTGATTTATTCACAAAAATCTGAATGTGAGCTATGTGTCCAAAGGGTAAATAAATAAATAAATAACTAGAGCTTTAATACTGCAAATGCCATACCATGTTTACTTTCTAGTGCGATTATCAGTGTATTCGACTCTGAGTCGGATCTTTGAGTTGACTCTTTGACGTGTATTTGAAAAAAAATCCTTTGAGATGTGGAAGAAATAAAGAAATCTAGAAAGTTTGAAATTTGTTTATAGGTTGTTGAATCTGCTGAAGTTTAAACACAACTGCATCACCGGTTCTGACAAAATAAAGTATTCTTGTTTTTAAGAACGATTTCTTATGAAGCAACACCTGAAAACTTTACAAGGATGACCAAATACACATACAAGTGACTTGTATATAAAGTCTATTTTTAAAGCCCCCCCACACCCCTCGCATCATTATCTTTATATTTAGCAGCGTCCATGCCATCCTCCCTCTAGAAATGACAATTTTGTTGTTGTTTTTTATAAGCTTTAATTAGACTCACTGCTTTCAAATAACTAGTGCAGTGTTCCTTAATTAACCTCGCAGGGTGAACCTTCATTACACATAAAGTCTTACTAGAGTTTTGCTGAAACATGCAAGCGGAGATTCGGTGTATTTATTTATTTATTTATTTATTTATTTATTTACTTACTTACTTACTTACTTACTTACTTACTTACTTATTCTTACTATTTATTTAAGGAGGTTCGAAAAGCAGAATAGGATCATATAACTATGATATGATTATATGACGTAGTCATAAACAAAAAAGAAACATGCAATTATGACCCAAAATGGAACAGTAATCAAGAACAGGAAGCTGTGACCAAATATGGAAAGCAAAGATAAGAATGAAGAGCAAAAATAAGCGCAAATGGAAAGACCAACGGACAGACGTGTTTATTTATTTTTCTACATTTGACGTGTTGTTCTATCCAGTGGTGGTGCCAGTATTCCATTATTTGCATGTTTAAATAAATATTATGAATGTTCATGAATCAATAAAACTCTATAACATCTGTAGAAATCAAGATATTAGATCTGATGTCCTTCCTAAAGATGCTAAACTGCTGAACAAGGCAATAAACACCCAAATGAGGATGAGGTTCCCTTCTGAGCCTGGTTCCTCTCAAGGTTTCTTCCTCTTCCTCATTTCTTTATCATCACAATGAGTTTTTCCTCACCACCTTTGTCTCAGGCTTGCTCATTAGGGATAAAATATGGATAAAATAGATATATATATATATATATAACTTTTTTTTCCTTTTCTCTATGTTTCTGTACTTCTGTTAAACTTCTTTGAGACAATGTCCATTGTTAAAGGCGCTATACAAATAAATCAACTGAATTGAATTGAATTGAATTATCGATGAATGCTGTAGTCCTTCCAGCCTCAGGATTCCAGAGCAGTGTGAAGTGACTCCTTGCTTGATATGTAAAGGAGAAATTAAACTAATACAATACCCAGGGACTCAAAATGACCATAAAATGTCCAATTAAATAATGTAGTAAAGATATCTTCATCTGTTGTTCACATGATGTCTAAATTTTACACACCCTTTATTCAACAAGTTGTTGTTGAGTTGGTTCAGAATGTAGAAGAGAGAGTTGTTGTGGTTATGCACAATAATAATAATAATAATAATAATAATAATAATAATAATAATAATGCACTAAGAGAAAATATGAGTAGAGATATGAGCATAGGAAGATTTAAAAAGTAAATACAAAAACAAATAAAAATAAGATGTATATTTAAAAATCAAATCAAATCAAACCTTCTAGCAAATAAATGGCAAAAGAGAGAAAGCACAGGTAAATAAAAAAGTAAATAAATAAATAGTTTGTATTATTGTAATATTGCTAAATCAATGAATTTAAAATGAAATATTTTATTAATAAATAATATTAAATTTATTTATGTTTCTGTGTTACTGCTGTCACAGGTTCGCCAACTTCAACTGCACCCCCGCGCTCCCTAACCCTAACCCTAGACTTTTAATCATCACCACCTGCATCCTCGGTGGAGATCGTCAAGAGCACCAAATTCCTTGGTGTCCATCTGGCGGAGAACTTCACCTAGTCACTCAACACCAGCTCCATCACCAAGAAAGCCCAGCAGCGCCTCTACTTCCTGAGGAGGCTGAGGAAAGCCCATCTCCCTCCCCTCATTCTGATTGTGTTCTACAGAGGGACCATCGAGAGCATCCTGAGCAGCTGCATCACTGCCTGGTTTGGGAACTGCACCGTCTCAGATCACAAGACCCTTCAGCGGATAGTGAGGACAGCTGAAAAGATCATCAGAGTCTCTCTCCCCTGTATCACGGACATTTACACCGCACGCTGCATCCGCAAAGCCAACAGCATTGTGGACGACCCCACACACCCCTCACACACACTCTTCACCCTTCTGCCATCTGGAAAGAGGTACCGGAGCATTTGGGCCCTCACAACCAGACTGTGTAACAGTTTCTTTCCTCAAGCCATCAGGCTCCTCAACATCCTGGACTGAACTGTTCTACACTCTCTCACACACACACACACACACACACACTCTCACTCAGGACTGAACTGTATATCAACTCTCTGTCTCTCTCACACACAGATACACACACACTCTCTCTTGACTGTGTAGACACGCACACACACACGCACACACATAATTTATATTGTTCATTACTTATTGCACTACCTCTACCTGTCATCTGCTGCTATAGTCATATTTATGTTTATTTCTCTTTGCACTACCTCAACCGCTGCTGTGTATTTTTGCACAATTTTTTGCACAATTACTTTTTTTTTTACATCATTTCACTTTATCTTATCTTATTTCACTTACATTCCAGTACACATGTTCTTTTCTTTCTTTTCGGCACTAAGTGTCCTGTGTTCTTTTGTGTTGCCTTTCTTGTATTTATTGTCTTTTGCCCTGTCTTGTCTATGCTCTGTTTGCACCTAGCTGCACACTGTGCACTTTACGTGGCTAAGACAATCTTCTGTCCTAGCTCTGTGGTGTTGTTTTTGTGTTGAACTCTTTGTTGTTGTATGTTTATGTAGCACCAGGTCCTGGAGAAACGTTGTTTCATTTCACTATGTACTGCGCCAGCTATATGTGGTTGGAATGACAATAAAGCTTCTTGAATCTTGAATCTTGAATCATTCAGTCTAAAGCGCTCACTCGCCGAGGACAGTGGCGAGTATTAAGACTGTTTATGTGTATGTGCCGTAAGTGCATGTTCTGTTTATCAGCTTGCCTGCCTTTCCTGAGTTTATTAAAGTACGTTTGGATTCTCTCTCTGCCTCCTGAGTTTCCCAGTTACAACTGCTTTTTTTTCTTTCTTTCTTTTCTTTTTTTAAAGAAAAGATCACACCCATTATGAAATGACTGTGAATGGGCGTGTGTGTGTGTGCGTGAGTGAGTGAATATAAATATTTCCAGGTGTGTTAGTGACAGCACAAGAAAAGCCTGCAGCGAGGGTGAGAAAGACACCAAATACAATCAGACTTCAAGAGTGCAGATTGACACACAGGTAAGAGCTCGCATTTCCTTCTGCTTTAGGATCCCAGCATCAACTTCTGTTAAAAAGAACTGGAGTGAAGTGTGTGTGTGTGTGTGTGTGTCTCTCTACAATAAATGTGAAAATCTGTATGCAGGCATGCCAGCAAAAATCAAGCCGATCCTATGAGCTATGTAAAAACAATCTTGTTAAATAGGATCGTGACTAAATAAAGTTCTTTTTTTTGCTACTAATAATAAATCACTGCTAAGAAAAACTGTACAGTTTGTTTGTCTAGATTATTCGATTATCTTTCAGATCTAGAGCACATGCACATGCAGTCTCGGTGCTTTAGGATTAGATTAGATTAGAAGCACACATATATATTATATTATAGAGTATTATAAGAATAACACACTCCATGGCATGCGCTTATAGAAAAATAATAACTGGTAGGGTGATGGGATAAGTTACAGTCGATTTTCCTTTAACAGCACATCAGAAAGTGTTTTCTTATGTTACCTCATGTTAACTAATGCCCAGAAAACAAGTTAGATCTCTCAATAGTATCTCATTTCTCCTTTAAGTTAACAAAACTCCTCTGTCCTCAATTTAAGAATTTACATATTTAAGTGGCAGCAATGAGTAAATCCTGGGAATACTGCACAAGAGACAGGAATACGCCATTCCATCACTATGTATACATCTGTAAAATAAATACAGAGATAAAGCCATGATTTGCAGCAATGAGATCGGGATCATGAGAGTAAATCCCGGTAATACTGCACAAGAGACTGGAATACAACATTCCATCATTATGTATATATCTGTAGAATAAATCTAGAGATAAAGCCGTGATTTGCAGCAATGAGATCGGGATCATGGGAGTAAACCCATGCACAGAATACTGCACAGGACATGGGAATACACCATTCCATCACTGTGTATACACTACACATTAGTGAAAATAATTTTAGTAAATTATATAATACATTGTAAGCTTAGAAATCTCTGAGACTCATATAAGCCAAAACTTTTTTTTTTCTTTTCCAGACCTGCCTCAGCTCTCATGTACATAATCCAAGGATTAGCTACTAAAGACGCTAGCTACAGTAACTGTGACATTCTTTCGGTTGTTCTGCAATATAAAAAGGTGTAGCTATTTTGAATACTTTAGAAATGACTCTGAGCTCATTGACACAAAGCCTGAATTCATCACAAAATGTTCCAGCAAATTATATACAAAGGTAGTAGGCGTGAAGAACAGTGAAATCATTTCAAAACGAATGTGCTGGATCCTGCTGCTTAAAAAAAGTAATAAAATAAAATGTAAGCAGTAATAAAATGTTTGGCATTTCAAAGATATGTTATTGAGAATAATGAGCTCCTGTGTTTGAGTACTTGAGTATCTCTAAAAAGATAAGAAATCTAGTTTAACATTGCTGAACTTTCGTCTTCTTGCCTTCAGGCTCTTCACAGTCACAAAGATCAGCATTCCGGAGACCAAGTATGAACATGTGACAAATCCTGAATACAATTTTTATTAGACTTGCAAACCTCTTTCTTTCAACATCATGTCTTTCGTTCCTCTAACATGAAATACACACATCTGCCTCTGGAAAAATCAGGCTCCACAAAGTGACAGTGATGTTTGGCGTTACTGATAAGAAACCTGGTCATACCTTCCAGTCACCATTTAAACATGAGGAGTGTTGTGCTTGGATTTGAAATGTTGCTTATCTCTCATAGTATCTTGACATAGTTATTTGACTGATGTGACCTAACAGCTTCATTCCAGTGAGCAGAAAAATTCCAATCTTCACACACATTCACTGTCAGAAATTCACTTCCTGGATGTGTCTCATTCATTTTTCTCTCTCTCTCTCTCTCTCTCTCTCTCTTATATTTTCTTTGTCTCAGTATGCCTGCCGAAACTAACAGCACTCGGGTCGGTCGTTACCCAAATGTCACTCTATGGGATGAGGGATCGGAGAAGGAGGAAGATCCGGTGCTTGAGAACAAGACGGAGAAAAAGGAAGATGTGTATCGAAGGTGGATTCGCAAAATATGTCCGTGCTGCTTGCGTCCATCCAGCAGCGAATCTATTGAGCTCACTGACAAGCCGGAGAATTACATAGACAAGCAGCCAGAGGAAACTCCTGAGATATATGGTAAGGTGCTGAATGCAGTAAGATGCACTTTATTTCACTTCTCAGTGATCTCAGATACAAATGTCTCTCTCTCTCTTTCTCTTTTCTCTCTCTTTCAGAAAATTTCTTATCAGTGCGCTCCATAGATCTCATCAAATCCAAAAAAGGTGACAACCGCATAGATCATCACACGGAGCAATACCAATGCGACAACCTCGTCATCCGGAGAGGGCAGACGTTTCAGATGTGGATAGAGCTCTCACGACCATTCAACCCCAACACAGACAAACTGCACCTCGAGCTCAGACTGGGTGAGTTTTATATCAGTCAACATTCAGCCATTAATCAGTCGCCGCTATATACTCAGTGTGGGAAAGTTGATTAGTGGTGATTTTAAAACTAAGCTAGTCCTCCAGCTGTAACACCAATGATCGGAAATGTGACATCACAATAATTTTCCAACAATCTGATATCATCATAACAGCTGGATTAAAGTACATCTAAAGATTACATTCAATTGTATAGAATCAATACATTTTATTAATCATTGACTTGAATGTAAATACATTCTTTATTTAATTTTTAATCCATTTATCATACATATATTAAGTTAAGTAGCCTTTATGTGTCACATATACATAACTGCACAGTGAAATTCTTTCTTTGCATATCCCATCCTTGAGGGTTAGGGTCAGCACGCAGGGTCAGTCATGTTGCAGCACCCCTGGAGCAGGGTGGTTTAGGAGCCTTGCTCAAGAGCCAAACAGTAGCAGCTTGGCGGTGCTAAAGCTTGAATCCCAATCTTCCGGTCAACGGCTCAGAGTCAGAATCGGAGTCGACTCAGAATTTCTTCTTATTATAATATATTCTGTGCTTAAATATATTCCAACGACAAACAGACAGTATATTTCACCCAAACTATGTTTGTTTATTACATTTTATTTATTAAATGAATTTATTATTTAGGTTTATTTATTAAAGACATTTATGATGTATTTTTGAAGAATATTACAAAGTGGATCAAATTTGATGCTCTATATTTTGTGAAGATTTGGAGATGCAAGGCTTACATTTATCTATTTATACATCTGAGCAATTGCAGATTAAGAGCCTTGCTCAAGGGCCCAACAGTGGCAGCTTGGTGGACCTGGGATCCAAACTCATAGCATTTCTATTATTTTAAGGCATCTTTATTCAATTTTCTAAGCTATCTTTATGTAACGATTGTGTTATGTAATGTTTATCAAACGACGGGGTGAAGAGAATGTCACACTTTGATCAGGTTATTGGATTGATGCATGCTGTAGTGATATGGACATAATGGAGGATGATCGATCCATTGATACTCATACATCATCTTGTTGACAATAGAAGGTCATCAAAAGGACTGTGTGTGTGTGTGTGTATGATAAGAGTCTTGGCAGACAGATAATCTAAGGAGGGTATCGATATAGACTGCAGGAGTGTTAGTGTGTAATTTTCCTCTCAATCCTCATAGTTCCACCTTCTTATTGTGTATTGTATATCTAGGTGTGCTGTGTGTGACATAGAAAAAACAAAAAGGAGCGGAGTTCACAGGGGTGGGAGATGAATATGAGAATTAGACATGGGTGATGTTTGTATTCTCAACATGAGTGATGTTTGTGTTCTTAAGCACTCCTTGTTGAGACAGGATGGGAGGGCGTGTTATCACTGGTCTCACAGTTGTGTGATATATCTTGATCATCTAGTTTTCTACTCCAAGATCTCTTTTATTTGTGTTATTGAGGAAAAACAAACTGATACTAGTTCCTGTGCAATCTTGGTAAATTTTTCTGTGTGTGCATGTGTGTGTGTGTGTGTGTGTGTGTGTGTGATCCAGGTCCTAACCCAATAGTATCAAAGGGCACTCTAGTGACCGTTCCTCTAGTTGATGATTTGAAGGACAATTGCTGGGAAGCCAAGATTGTTGAGAAGAAAGGCAACAAAATCAAACTGTCCGTCAACTCCGTGCCCACTTCTTGCATTGGTCAATACAAGCTCACCGTGGCAACTCAGACGCCCGATGGGAATAGCACTTCTACGTATAAACCTGAAAATGACATCATCATGCTTTTTAACCCCTGGTGTGAAGGTAAGCACTGAGAGAGAAACATCTGAAAGGTCCCATTCAAATGTTTTGT
This sequence comes from Hemibagrus wyckioides, assembly GCF_019097595.1. Classification (NCBI taxonomy): domain Eukaryota; kingdom Metazoa; phylum Chordata; class Actinopteri; order Siluriformes; family Bagridae; genus Hemibagrus; species Hemibagrus wyckioides. The sequence continues at coordinate 11,629,728 of NC_080724.1, forward strand.
TAATATCAGAAATTCAAGACATATTGGATTACATCTCTCTCTCTCTCTTTCTCTCAGATGACTCGGTGTATATGGATGATGAAGAGGAGAGGAAAGAGTTTGTTCTGAACGATGTGGGGAGGATCTACTATGGTACAGAGTCTCAGATTGGAGAAAGAACCTGGAACTTTGGACAGGTATTACCACCATCATTCCCTACCTTCTCCTACCAGTTTAGGCAAGAGCTTCTGAAATGTTACCTGATTCCTTTTGGTAAAGGTCCAGAATATCAGAGGCTAAGGCGAGCATAAACAAAAACTTTGAATCAAGTGAAAAGCAAAGGGTGGAAAGAGAAGTGCATTGCAGTGGTGCTGTTTTGCACGGTCATGTCCATGGACTTGATCTAAAAGGTTTCAGGCTTTAAAAGGTTTTATTGATAGAAGACCAACAGAGTTTAAGTCCACATGTGGAAATCTCTTTCATGGCTATAATGTCTAGTCAGAATACCGCTAAGATCTTTTTTTTGGTATATGTGGTCACAGGCAAAAGGTCCAGTAACTTTTGGTGACATCCAAAGTGAATGCAAACTATAGTCTACCACAGGATCTCAGTGAGATCAAATCAGAAACAGTGATCGAGATCATGTAGTCATTACACATGTTTCCATCTGAAATCTGATGGAGCCCTGAGTCTATTTAAAGACCTCCAGAGATTTATCCAATCAGAAGAACAATAACAAGTGAGTTAGGTTACAGTTTACAGCTACTATCTAACTGATAAGTAGAATTATGCCAAAATCATAAGGTCCCATCTAATACTGGTGAGCAGTAAGGGATACCTTTCCTAGTGAAGTTCAGAGGTTGCAGACACACATCCACCAGCTTCACCAGCTGGGTAAATCTATGCTGGGTATTGATTTGATCCTTATCAGAGTGTCAAATTAGCCAGGTGCAAATTCAGGTGCAAAGGATTAGCGTCACAATGTTTAATTGTCAGGTTGTAGTTTCCATAATGTCAATTATCATCCATTTTATTTTGCAGCAATTTTTTCTACTGACTGAAAATTAGAATTCATTTTACTTGACTAACAATAATATGTTGTTACATGCTGTATGAAAATGGCGTACATCAGTGTTAGAGTGTGACTGTAAGTAAGTGTGTATTATCCTGTGTGCAGTTTGCTGATGGTGTTCTGGCAGCATGTCTGTTTGTACTGGAGAAGAGCCAAACCCCTGCATCTGGGTGGGGTGACCCTGTTAACGTTAGCAGACTTGTGTCAGCGATGGTGAGTATCTAAAAAAATTATAATCAATATTGGTAAATACACATTCAGCACTTACAAGTACATGACTTATAAAATGGTGCTGGTGAGTTTTCAAATCTGAAAAAAAGTCTCTCTGTTGCAAGTACTGATTTATTTTTTAATGTGTTTGTTCGAAATGTTGTCATTTACTTACACAGGGATAGATAGATTAGTAATAGATTATAATAGATTTGTAATCATTAATATGGTGCCATTTATTGTATAGAGATATTTCTTCTCTTTTTTTTTGAGTGTTAGCAAAGTATAATATTCAGAGATATTCGCTCTCTTTAGACTCTTTAGACTTTGCTGTTTCTCAATAAAATAACAATCTGCAATGTTTATCATATGATCTTTAAGAAACAATGCGAATAAAGAAGTAATTATTTATGTGTTGAAATGTAAGTGATATCACGACCTAATTTGTTTTGCAAACATTCCAATTGAAAATTGCTGTGGTGTAAGAATAAAATTATTTATTTAAAAACTGATGTTATTAGAAAACAGCTTGCAGTCAGTCATGTTTGGTTCCTTATGTTACATACTGTATTTGTTGGTAAAGCTTCATTTACATATACAGCGCTACATGCTTCGAAACAAGAGGTTTAACAGGAACTGAGTCATTTTTAAGTTATTTTTAAGTTATTTTTAAGCAGCAGGTTTAGCACACATGGCTGAACAACGGAAATAAACTCCGGAGAATTTCAGTTCCTGAAAACAAACAATGAGAGCAACAAATAATGAATTTAGCAAAATTCTAGACTCACTTATGGTCCAGTACACTCGTTGTGTATATGATAAGGTCTGGTTGTAATTTTTGACGATTTTCTTGGAATAAGGTCAACTCTCCTAATGACCAAGGCGTCCTGGAAGGCAACTGGTCTGGCATCTACACAGATGGGACTTCACCGGCGGCATGGAGCAGCAGCGTGGACATCCTAAAGAAGTACCACAGCAGTGGAGGCATGTCTGTCAAATACGGGCAGTGCTGGGTCTTCTCAGGGGTCACCACTACAGGTAAGGCTTCACCATGTGTTTGTGTGTTATTCATATTTGTTTGTATATGTGTTGGTTCCACTCCTTAAATTGCTGTTATTTTTATTATTATTATTTCCAAAAAAAAAAAGTATACCACCTCTGGTTTCAGCATCTCTCTTTCTCAGTTCTCAGGTGCTTAGGGATCCCCACCCGCAGTGTCACAAACTTCAACTCTGCCCATGACACGGACGTTTCCTTGACGAATGATGTGTATCTGGATGAGAACATGGAGCCAATTTTTGAGCTGAACAGCGATTCTGTCTGGTATTAAAAAGCACACACACACACACACACATACCATTCTGATTTTCCACAATCCACAGCAATTTCAGTTGATTAATCAATCATTGGGTTGTAAAAACTTTACCCATGAGTTCAGTGTTTCTATGGGAACTATAATCCCGGGATCATAATTTCTGGTCTGGAACTACATTCAGGCTAAAGTTCCTGGTGCTTTATTCATTTAGTGCTTTCAATCCTAAAGGCAGTATGGATTACAGGAATTAACAGTTAATAACAGTTATTAACAGTTATCAGATTTTATTTTATTTTCATCAAAATAATGAGTGGTGGGCAAAAGGTTGTTGTTCAATATTAGTACTAAACATTATTATGTAACCATAGCAACTACTACCACCTGCTGAAGTCAAACCTGTTGTGTTAGTGGAAAAGTGGAACATGCACAAATAAGCCCTGCTTTTACTCCCTTGCTATCCCTCTGTGTCTGCAGGAATTTTCATGTGTGGAACGAATGCTGGATGGTACGGGCTGATCTGCCAGTCGGCATGGGAGGCTGGCAGGTGGTGGATGCCACGCCTCAAGAGACGAGTCAGGGCTTGTACTGCTGTGGTCCTACTTCGGTGGCAGCTATCCGTGATGGACAGGTCTACCTGAAATATGATGCACCCTTCGTCTTTGCCGAGGTTAGGAAACACTTTAATTAAGGGCTGTTGTTAATGGGTGTGTTGTTTACAGGGCAAAGAAATGACGAAGGTGAGACAAGTAAAACTTATGATTGTTAGATTTTCCAGGCAGGGAGAAGCACTATCCTGCAGTAAATGTAGTCATAAGTGGCTTTCGTGATATTAGACGTGAGGGTTAATATATCAATAGCTTGACAATCAAACACACACACACACAGTCATTAAAAGTTAATATTCATAATTGTTGTATTTCCTCTTATTACCAAACACGTCAAAGAGATTCCCTTCAAAGCAAAAACCACTAAACCTAACTGTGTGTGTTTTGTAGGTAAACAGTGATAAGATCTACTGGCAGAGGAACTCTAATGGCACCTTCTCACAGATCTACTGTGAGAAGAATGCAGTGGGTCACTGCATCAGCACCAAGGCAGTTGGATCTGACAAGAGAGAAGACATTACACACCTCTACAAACACCCAGAAGGTAAAAACCCTGAAGACACTCACCCCAGCAAATCCTTCACCACTCACACACACATATACACACAAAAGATAAGCATAATTAAAAGCATCATCATTTGCTTAGTTTTCTTTTGCTTTTGCTTTGGTGTGTAAAATTTTTGGCACCCTCCTGCTATCATTTCCACTAGGTTCTGAAGAGGAGCGAATCGCAGTGGAAACTGCCACTCGCTACGGGTCAAAACCTAACATCTACCCAGCTTCTGTGGCCAAAGATGTCACATTAGAGGTCACTATGGAAGGAGAAGGGCCTCGGATGGGAGAAGACGCAAAGTTGTATATCAACTTGAAGAATGACAGTTCGAGCATGCGCAATACCATCCTCCATGGCCAGGTGGCAGTCATGTACTACACTGGAGTGCAAAAGGCTATGGTGAAAAAAGATGATACAGCGGTGGAGCTCAAACCCAATGAAGGTGAGAGGCTATTACAAACTCATCTGTTTGAACACTGGCATCTCAGAAGTAGCCCTTGTATCCATACAATCCTGCCTCTGAAAATATAAAAATATTTTTCTCTTTATGCTTCTACAGTCCAGACTCTGGAATGGATCCTTCCATATGACCTGTATAAGAATGAGCTAGTGGACCATGCAGCGCTGATGCTCACACTTTCTGGGCGAGTCAGTGAGACCAACCAGGTTGTGGCAACCCAGTTCAACTTCCGCCTTCGCACACCCGACATCATCATCACAGTGAGTCCACGAGGGTTTCCTACTGCATGCTGAAATCATTTAAGGTTTTCCAGACAGGACTAAACAAAGCAAAATGAGTTTTAATTATACACTGTGCAGTGCAATCCAAGAAAAAGTGAGGATTTTGATTTTTAAAAAAAATTATATATATATATATATATATATATATATATATATATATATATATATATATATATATATATATATATATATATATATACACTACCAGTCAAAAGTTTGGACACATCTTCTAATTCCATGGTCTTTCCTGATGTTTATTTCTTTCTACATTGTAAAACAATGCTGAAGGTGGCCGAAATACACAATAATCTCGTTTGAACAGTTGATATTGAGATATGTCTGCTACTGATGCTCTGTAAAGCCTTCATAACGGCTCTAATCTGAGGTGCTGTTAATTGGTGATTTCTGAGGCTGGTAACTCTAAATGAACTTCCCCTCTGCAGCAGAGGTCAGTTTTGGTCTTGCTTTACTGGGATGGTCTTCATGTGAGCCAGTTTCATCACTTGACAATACTGTTCTTACAAGAACTATTCCAGAACACCTGACCTTCGTGTCTTAAAATAACAATTGACTGTTTTTTGTTGTCATTACATATGGATTACTTAAGTCCATGTGTGTTATTTCATAGTTTTGAAATCTCCAGTATTGTTCTAGAATGTAGAAAATAAATCCCTAAACAAAAAACATTGAATTAAAAGGTGTGTCCAAAATTTTGACTGGTAGTGTATATATTTATTTATCGTACTGACACACTAATTTTGCTATACAGCCTGTAGGGGATGCTGTAGTTGGTAAAGAGATGGCAGCTAAAATCACCTTTAAAAACCCGCTACCACATGTCCTGAAAAAGGTGAAGTTCAGGATCGAAGGCTTGGGCTTGCAAAACATCAGAGAGATCTCCTACGGGTAAATTTAAGCTTTTGTCCTCATGATGTCTCTTTAAACCAATTTAATGTTCATGAGTTTGTTTTGAATGATTTCGCTGTTTTATTTCTAAATTTTGTTTCACAAATCATTCAGATTTGCATTTTGACATTAGCACAATCTTTTTTCTCACCTAGCAACGTGGACAGACTGGCGACCGTCACCCTGACAGAGAAGTTTATTCCAACCTTGGCTGGTCAGAGGAAGCTTCTTGCTTCACTGGACTGTCAGCAGCTCACACAGGTTCACGGCATTGCCGATATCTTGGTTAAGGAGAAGTGAAAACGTGTGCAAATTTAATCCACCGTGAACTCGCCTCTAAGAAAATGAAGAGAGGGTAAAGACAGAAACCGTACACTATAGCACTGTTTTCAAATTAGAAACTAAGAAGTATTGCTAGAAGCTTCACAGTTTATGGGATATTTCTTAAAATCTTGTTCAGATGCCTTATTACACTCTTTGGCATTGCAGTGAATGATTTCACTTCACCTCCTAGTGCTGAATGATGCTGATCTCTTAAAACTCTTAGCAAAAAAACCATAAATCTAGAATCTGGCTGGATATTTCAGACAGAATTCCAAGAGGAATCCTTGAGGAACCACATTTTCTAGGAGTGCACTTTAAATAGAAGACTTTTTAACATAACCTTTGTCTGAAATCCTTTGTATTATAGCTCATGTCTATCTCTAATCAAAAAAAATGTATATGTTATTTTAAAAACATCCTTAATTTTTACATTTTCCCCTGGTGGCTTCAGGGCCCAACCCTGTTTGCATCACCCATAGTGAATGACAAACCTTAACCTTACTATATGATGAATTTTTTTATAGAACCTTAATGCCATGTGAGTCTTTATATCGGTGGCTATAGCAGTCACTGTAATGGCTGATTTAATCTGCCTGCTTAATATAGTGCTGAGTTACAGACTGCTTAACAATATCCAAAACATGCTTAACACTAAAACACTTCAAAGATGCCTTCATTTCACGTATTTTTAGTATGCTCGTGTCTCGAGGTGCTGCATGTGAAAATCTGCCACAATGTGACATTTTACTTCTGCATTAGCTGTTGTTTATACTGTCTATTTATACCAATTTGCACATTTTATTTAACTTATTTTTCTTTTATGTATATAAAGAAATGGAGTAAATATACAAATGGAGGAATAAAAATGGTTTAGTTGAGTCCTTATTGCAGTGTGTATGTTTAAAAGCTGTACTGTATTCATACTATAATCACTTTTATACAATCAATACTACTGTTCTGAAACCAGTAAAATCCTTCGGAACATTCAGCAGATTTTTGTTTTTGACATTGATTTTTATTGACCATTTATTTTTTATTAATGGAGAATTATATATTTTTTATTTTTGTTGCTTTACTAAGCTAAAATACTCAACTGAAGTCACTACTTGGTTGTATGCAGGTCAAACTCATACACACACACACATACATATACACACACACACACAGAATTTCTATTCCAAGTCAAGGTTCAGTAAACTTATGTGATAAAGATTTATTTAAAAAGGAAAATGTGACATTGATCATTAAAGTAATAAACTGTACAAGTACACACACACACACAGCTTAATCCACAGTTTCACAAATGTTCTGCACCACATCATTGAATGCTTCAGGTTTATCAGCATATACATGATGAGGAGCTCCTTCAACAACCTGGAAAAACAGACAGACAGATAGACAGACAGGCGAAAAGAGAGATGATATTAAATATAAATAAACATTAACACTTATGTCAAAAAGCCATTTCTCAATATTCGAACTCTTGTGATGCATTCTTGGTAAAGAATGTCTGCCACTGTATATTGATATGTTTATTATTATTAGTATCACTTGCTCTTATGCCATACCACTGTGCGTGTGTAGCTATTGGGTCTGAGCCGGGCTACTCGCTCTCCGGTTGCACTGTCCATCCATGACTGGCCTCCGTATACCAGGGTCACTGGGAGGTCAGGGGGCAAGAGGTGAACACGGTCCAGCATGGGCCTCTTTGCCCAAAGCAAGGAGACAGACATGGCTCTGAACCCAACCTCCCCACTGGAAAGAAGAAAGAGAGAGAGAGAGAGAGAGAGATTGAATGTCTTTTGTGCTTTTACTCACTTATAAAGTGTTAAATCCTCAGATGCCCTTAAATATAAATCTAAAAAATGTAAAATATCGATCAGGGTTTGTCCGAGACAGCATGATAAATGTGTTCCTATTAAAGTGTACCTGGGAGTCTGAGCATTGCAGTGATAGATGTATTCCATAATGGTATCATCCTGAAAAAGCTCCTCAAAGTTCCTCTTGAAGTCTGGTCGAACTCGACTGATTAACTTTGGACCTATGAAATAAAACATGAAGATAAAAGAAGAAGTTTGTGCTTCCTGTTCACACCTTCGCCCATCATCTCTAACACCATATTGCCTCTTACCCCATGGCCCAGTGGCCCGGACCACAGCCAAAGGGTTGAAAAACGATGCCATGGATAAGATCATCTCAACCCAGCGTGGGAATCCCAGACTTGCCAGACCCTTGCGAGGCACAGGCTCAAAACCCCAGGGGTCCACCAGGATCAGGTGACAAACTCTGAGAGGGTGAAAGTGGTGGAGGTGAAGAGAAATACACATAAAAACATGGTATGATTGTTTCCGACTTGTGCTTCTTTGTTCATGTCAGTCCTAAGCAAAGGGGTGTGGCTACTATTCCTGTAAGTCTCCGTCAAGAGGGTGTGACCACCTAACTGTAACACAACAGCCAAAATATCAAAATCTTCTTTTATCCTAAGCCTAATATAAGATAGAATTAATGAATCAATGAGGATTTCACATAAAAATCATGTTTACCAAAATTAAAGTTACTGTTGTGTTTTTAAATATTTAAAGCTAAAATTCTGGAACTATAAAAGCACACTGCTCTTTGACCATTTCCAGGTGTTTGTTACAGTGAAAGTGTAATTTGAATTCTGTCACGGCGACTTCAGCTTTTTCCTTTCCTCTTTTGCTGTGGCTACAAACCACCAGACCACATGACCCTGCAGTATGCACACTCCAATAACACACTCCAGAAACACAAACATATACTATGGCTTGCATAAATATTCACCCTCCTTGAACATGGCAACATTTTATAGTGTTACAATTTGGAACTGAAACTGAGTTCATCGAGATTATATTTCATGAATCTATACAAATTAAGCCAAATTACTACAACTGACTGTGTAGGTATTTACCAGTGTTGCTGCGAAACCAGAAAATTTGTTTTAGTACCCTCAAAGGCCACATAATTAGTTAAATGGAGTCAATCAGGTGGGCAATTATTGCGTCGCATGAGGTAGAAAAACAAATCTGGAATGACATTCTAAAAAAAAAAAAAACATCCTTATCCACCACAATATTTCTCTGTAGGTTTTGTGTCAAGATAAAGGGTGTGATTATTTACGCAAGGCACTATATCTTGATTTCTTGTCAATTCTGTCTCACTGATATATATCCTCTTACCTCTCAGGATATTGTATGGCATAGGATGTTGCCAGGTAACCCCCTAAGCTGTGGCCTAATAGGATCATTTTCTCCAGGCCTAGTGCCCGCCTCCAGTGTTCTATAGAGCTGACGGACTGCTGCTCAGCCTGGACAGGGTCCAGCGAGAAGCGAGGGTGAGAGCTGCGTCCGAATCCCAGCAGGTCGAAGGCGAAGACAGGACGCGATCGACACAAAGGGTCCAGGTTCCTGATCCACAGACCAACGCCCCCTCCGAAGCCATGTACCATCACCAGCGGAGTCCGCGACCCTGCAATCAGAAAACCCTACATTTACACATGAAGCTAATATTTTTTGTCATGTGCTCTGAAGCCTTTTGGATGATCCTTTTATAAACTTTACAGCGAAATGAGTATCTCTTAAATACATACATGACCAGCCAAATGATCATAAACCATCTTTGTTTATACTATTTTTTAAATAATAATAACATTAATGCAATAAAAAACACATATCAAACTATGCTGTGACCAGGAAAAGTGTTTAACAAAATTACATTCATTTATATTTGTATGTTTAACAGTATTCCTGATAAAGCTTTCATTCATAAGGGGACAAAAATGATCTGTTAAGAGAAATGCAGAATCAAACTGCGAGCCTACGTGATTTTGGAGCATCTCTGTGACTTTTATGAGTAACTGTAAGAGTCCAGATTCTGTCCTGAGTCGGCAGAGAGACAAAACGAGCCCAAAGGTCATTCTGAACACCTAAGAGAAAAAAGAAATATGTATACAGTTAGAGTGAAGGGCAGTAGGGATGGGGGATATGTATTATTAATATTGTGATTACACTGACATTTATTATTGTTGTTGTTGTTGTTAACACAAACAGAAAATAAAAATGACGCAAATAAGAGTGAGTTAGTGGTGTGACGTTCGACACCGAGTCGGCTCTCTGAGCCGGATCTATTATGTCAACAGTAAGTTTGTTTATTTGTTTAAATATGTTCAAGAGAAACGGGGTAGATTTTTTTTTCGCTATGATTTTATCACTAATTAGCCACTCTTGTTTAAATAATGTTTATATCAAACACAATGTAATGCACAATGCAATGATAATTACAGTATAGAGATTGTTTTCATTGAATTCCAAACCACTGATCAAAAACTTCTATCTGATCCGTTTGGGATTCGACTCTTTTTGGTGAGCCGAGTCGAGCGCTCTGACTCACTGAAAAGACACCGAATGCTCATCTCTAATGTTAGTAATCTGGAAACTGCAATCACTTACGATCTAGAATTTTTGTTTCGGTGTTTTTCAGAAGGGAAAGTGAAGTTGGGCGCCAAGAAGACCACCAGGCATTGCGTGGTAATCTGTGTGTAATGTAAAAGATAGAGGTAAATAAGGCTGATTTTACTGATTTGGAGACAAATCAATTAACAAAACATCACAGATACAAGTTTGTAACGTCGTTATAACAGATCAATAGCAAAATAACTTCCTTACTTTCCCAAACTTACTTTTCATCGCTTTCGTTCTCGTCATGCATGGCGTTAAAGACAGGGAATAGATCTGAATTTTATATTCAGCATTAACTCGCCTGACGAGTTAAATTGATGACTGATCCCCAGACTGCCCTCTTAAATGCCCATGCTGTCAGTAGTGACTGGTTTTGTAAGCGCTCTCAGTCAGCTGACGGTTTAACACAGGAAGTTCGTGATCACACTGCAGATCACCAGGACACTAAAGGGTTAACCGTATCCTCATGCTTATAGTGTGAATCGCACTTTGTGGAGAGAAAACAAAAAAAGCGAATCCTTTTAGAACATTTTTAAAGCGAATGTTTTTAACAATTGTCTACATAATAAAATAAATACTGTAAAACAAAAATGTTGAACTTGAAATTGTGTTTGTTTAAACTATTTTTCACATTTTTTGTAATATCCCCCCCTGACGATGGTACTGTTCACAAAACTTGCACGCACTGTTGTTTTCTGTTGTGTGGTACTTTTCTTTGATATAATAATAAAAGAAATATATATTTCTTTTATATAACATATGTGTATATATGTATATAGGCTTTCTTGTGCAGCTGGGCGGAACTATTTATCCGTTTTCATATCAGCGTAATCCAAGGGGGAGTCTAAAGTGGTGACACCCGTTACTTGAGTGCAAGTAGTGCGCATGCGCGTGGCTTAACGGGACACGTCAGGATCAGAGCTAGGTTAGGGTACAGCTGCACGAGCTGCTAGAATTCAACTGCAAAATGGCGAATTCTGTCATTTCCGTGATCTCCAAGTTTATAGAGGAGTACGCTAGTAGCACGTCGGCTAAATTAAAGCTAGTTGACGCGTATTTGCTGTACATCCTGCTCACAGGCGCGTTCCAGTTTCTTTATTGCCTGCTGGTTGGTACATTTCCGTTCAACAGCTTCCTGTCCGGCTTCATCTCCTGCGTCGGATCCTTCATTCTTGCGGGTGAGAGTTGGGATCGACCTGGGTTTCAAATCACAATATTTTTATTTATAGATTAAACCATTTTTTCTTTTTTTTGCAAGTCTCTCATTCAGTTTCAGCACTGACATGATAGTGTGTGCTGCTCTAAAACGAGTGTATATGATGAACATGGTCGTACAATGCTGAGCTTTTTTTAAACGCTTCATTCCCACTGCTGTATTAAACATCTGGGGTCAAAAACTGATGCTGATGAAGGATAGAGGAAGTTTAGCACACACACACACACACACACATACATACATAGGGCCAGACATAACACATAACTGGTTAATATCGTTTGTACCTGAAATGTGGGATTCCTGAAGATCCTGTCATTTTGGGGAACAAAAACGTTTGTAACCTACTTGTCTCCCTCAGTGTGTAAATTTCCACTTTAAATCATATTCTCGCATGGATTACTGCACTTTTATATGTGGAATATACTGAATTCAACAAAAACGTATTAAACTGCTTATTTGTATTATGTTTACAGTGTTTAGCAGAAGGCTTTATCCAGAACGACCGATAGAAGAGCACTTTGATCAAAAACACATCCTCATTCTAGTTGGTTTACTTGGTCAGGGACGAAGAGCTCCATCGAGAACATTTTATGAAAAGCAGAGCTGTGTTGTAAACGAAACTACACAATTACATTATGTACTATGTACTCTACAGTCTATTGTACGAATGACAGAAGTCTCAAATGATGAACTGGATAATTAAGCCGTTTCTCAGTCAATGACGATTGACACCCAAATGTGTGTAACACGACACCGCTTTAGCAGAATACGCTGAATTTTTAAAATGTAGAAAAATAAAGTAAGCCATATAATGTGGCTGCATTTGTAAGACGTCTTGCTCACCGGAGTGTGTCAGAAATCTCGAAAAATGTTTTCTCATCTACCTGGCATCCCCTCTTTCGCTATGTAAGCAAAGCTGTGAGTGTTGTGAGCTGTGAGTGCATGAAGTGTCCAATATTCCACACTTTTCTGGATTTTTCTGTTGAATAAGTGCATCGCCTGGATACTTGAAGTGCACTTGTTCTTGTTTGTTTCTTGAATGTTACTCACACTGTTTACACTATCATACTATTTAAATTATTGCCATTAATTTAATAAAGTGAGCCAACAGAACCCATAAATGAAGAAAAATAAAACTAATCATTCTTTTGTCTATAAACAGAGGATGGTTGAGTCTGTCTTAAATGGTAAACAACGCAAACATTTCCACACAAGTTATGCAGTGTTCCAGGTTTAACTCCATGCAGCCTTCATGTGTGTATCTACAGAAGCTCATCATTTCCACCTTGTTTTGCTGTCTTTCAGTTTGCCTGCGTATCCAGATCAATCCTCAGAACAAAGCAGAGTTCTTATACACCTCGCCGGAAAGAGCCTTCGCCGACTTCCTGTTCGCTCACACCGTGCTCCACCTGGTGGTTATCAATTTCGTCGGCTGAGGGAACGCCATCGTTAACGTGATTTACATGGTAAGGTCTGGACCGGCTTGAAAGGTTTGTCATATGTCGACATCAAGATGAGAAAATGTTGGCTTGGTGAAGGAACAACTGTTTCTAGCTGCTGTAACGTGACAGGAGCTAGCACATTCCACAACATTGAATTAAACTGAATGGTTTTAAAAAGTCATAAGTCATTGTTTATTAACTACAGCAAATGGAAATTGCTGTGGCTAATGTCACTTAGCAAAAACATGTAGATTACAGAAAATGTAATGAATACAAAAATGAAGTGTTTCTTTCATGGGTTAATGATTTCCTCTTTCTTTTTTTCCAGATTGACTGAAGAGAAGTGACCAAAACCTGCAGTCACCTTTTACCTCCGATGAACTATAATGAAGAATGAAACACAACACATTATCTCTGCTCTCTTTATATGATTGTAAACATTTCAAAATCACCCAGAGCTGTAATACCTCCCTAAACAGATCATTCAGAAAAACCTAAACTTGTTTTAGTCATTTCTTAGTGGAATGTTTAAAGGTGTGCTCTCAGCATTTAGTAACCAATACTCTGTCAAAAAAAAAACTTTTTTACTTGATCTTTACAAATAAATGCTATGAAACAAAATATTGCTCATGTGTTTGATTTGTGTGAATAGATGCAAACATGCATTCTAAATGTTTGTATATAAATGTAAAATAAAGTACAACGACGCTTTGCAAGCACATTGTGCTAGATGATGCCTTCAAGTGCCATCACCAATTCATGTTCCGGTCATGAATGTAAATTCAATTCTTAATTAGTCTGGGTTTTTTTTCCTTTTTAATATATTTATTCTTGTTGTTCTGCCATGGTTTATTAATAGACACGTGTCTAATATCCTTTCTGTCTGTTTATTCCTTCCATTTGTATTTTGTATTATTTTTCCCCAAACTATTAGCAGTGGCTAGAAAAGTCTATACGTATGTGTGTGTACTGATCAATCAATTGATAGAGATATATAAAAATTTGTATCAGACATTACTGGGACTCTAGTTTAAAGACATTTCTGTCTCGTTATTCATGAAATAACCTGTGCCCTTTCGTCATGGCGGCGGGAAATTGGTTTCATCAACTCATTTTCTTACAAATGCAGCCTTCTACAATCTGCAGACTCTTTAATAACCGATAGATGTTAAGAAAATACCAAAATACACCAGACTACACAAATACCTAATATTCTCCGTGGATATAAAAGGAAACACTTTCCCCATGCATCCCACACTGAGAAACAGTACTAATCTGTGCTGCTCTTGAACGACACATGGTTTACGAAGAACACAGCATACGTCACTCAGCCTCTATTACTGCGCATGCGCATTGTTCTCCTTCGGCTAATTCACTTCCTAAACACAAAACTGTGGAAGGTAAAGTCTTCAATGTTTATGTACATACAGTATCGTTTTCGGGAGCTTATTATTATTATTATTATTATTATTATTATTATTATTATTATTATTACGTTGCTTTATTGTTAGTTGCGTTATATAGCTGTTAGCATGAGAGGGGTCTAGAGTAGATGTTTACGTTACAGACTAAGGCTAGATCTGTAAAGGCTTTTATTATCGCATCTGAAGTTAATTTAATCTGAAAAACAAATTGTCACTGATAACCTGTTTTTTGTTTTATATGGGAAAATAATCAGCAATGAGCTGATGAAAGAGAGTTGTGACACCAGCCTAAAGATAAACGGCTTTAAGGCTTTAATTTATTGATGTGATTTGTAGCTATATTGGAGTTATAAAATCAGAGGTCAGAGGTTCTGTTATAGAAAATAAATCAACACCTTCTGGCCAGTCAGAATCCAGAAGTGCTCTTATGCTCCGGCTTGGTTCTACACACATATATGCATGTTTTTTTCAGCTCTGTATCTTTACATCTCTTTCAGCTTGGTCCTTAGAACAATAGAGGGACTGTTTTTTAGAAGAAGACCTTGGGATTGGTCTTCTCCATCATGGCGTCCACCTCTGAGGAGAACGTCCATGTAGAGGAGGTGGTGGTGGTGACGACACCGGACGGCTCAGCTCAGAGTCCCTCAGTGGAGGACATGAAGAACATGCTGGAGAACGCAGACCTGCAACAGTCTGAGTGAGAGAAATGTGCAGCTTGTTTTTCAGCAGTCATGGAATATTTCTAACCTGTTATTATAAGGTTCTCGATATAGTCAGTATGGCATCTGGTTAATAATTAAAAAAAATAATGTCTGTTATATATATATTGTTAATGAAGATACTACTTTGAGGATGAAATTTCAGACTTGTTGCAGACTTAATGTCTCATAGTGCTGTGATTGTAGAAAAGAGTTCTTTATTATTTTAAATACAATGAAAGCAAATTAATAAAGTCCTTAATCGTGTTTAAAACTTGTCACACGCTTGGCTTTTCTTTTCCAGGGTGGAGAATATGGAGCAGAGCTTAGAGTCTGAATCCAGTCCTGCCATCTCTCTGCCTAAAGAAGCAGTGCTCGGTATAATACGATCACACACCACCGTATTATAGTTGCAGGGTTGGGAAAAAAAGACGGCAGGAGATTCTAATGAGATACAGGAGATACTAATGATACTAATAGTGCTGTAATGTGGAAATTTCCCCACTGTGGGAAGAATAAAGGTTTATCTTATCGTATAAATAAATAAAATGAAGGGACAATAAATATTTAAAGTTACAACAGGTATAATTTAATGTGAATTTTTTTTTTTTTATTATTGCGAATAAAAAGAAGAGTTGCAGTGATCTTTAGATCTTTCCAGAGTTTTTGAATGCACACAGGACACGTCAGCTCAGATACATACTCATCACATCTGATAGTTGTACAGCCATAGACTTGCCTCCATATATCTGGTTCCCTCCTATTTAGTGTGTAGGGTTAATTTTTATATGCAGCATTTTGTAGAATATCTCAGTGAAGGCAAATTACCTGCTTTTTCCAACCATATTTAAACTGGAAATAATAATAATTAGAATAATAAGAATAATAATGCCATTGTAATATATACTTATTAATGGAATTTAAAGTTTTTGAACTCTTATAGTTTCTTATTTTGTGATTATTATTATTTTATTTATTTATTTTTTGTATAGCCTCAGACCAAACAAAAATAGGATGAAATGAAATTTACTAAGAAAAGCTTCATCTCTGTGGAACTGCTAGCTATCAAATTCTTATGTGAATAAGACAAATGCTTTACTAACTGCAGACGCAGTTGAAAGATAAAGCCGTTTAGCCTATTTAGATATAAAGGCTCATAGAAAAATACCGCACTACTGTTCACTGTAACATCAATAATATAAGTGTCTAATTAAAGTGATAAAGTTTTGGACTTATTTGATCAGATTCGGATCTCCCTATTCAGTCGTTTGCTGTGAAATAAAGTCGTTTCTAAAATTTTACATATCATTATTAGATGTTTACAAATACAGGATGATTAACTAAAAATGATTAATATAGCTTACATTGTGTTCAGAAACAGTTGCCTGGTGGAGTTTATTTAGTTTTTGGCGTTTCTTGCTTTGTGGTCTTCCACTATAAAGCAGATTGCTTGACAGCAGCAGGTGATGTATAGAGGGAGGCAGTGTGTATTTATTAATCCTGCGTCATTTCCCTCACACAGTGAAGCTTTCAGCAGATGTGGACGTGGAGACTGACATCCTTTATCAAATAACCTGCGGAGACAGCAAGGCCGACTTGGTGTGGAAAAAATTCGTTTGCCCCGGCATCAACGTCAAGTGTGTGCAGGTGAATGAGTCACGCACTCACGTCAGAACACAACGTCAATCTGATGAGGTTTCAGGAGGCTTTATGAGTGCCTGTAGATCATTTAGTGCCTTGAGCAACCATCCTGTCCACTGTAGCAACCACGGCTGTGTATCATATCAACACAACACTGAATTCTCAGTAATTCTGAGTAATTTGCTAAAATAACATTAACTCTGTTTCCTGTCATGTAGCATCACAGCACTGCATCAGTGATTATTTTTCTACACAAAACCCTTAAGTGTTTATTTACCTGCAGGATAATAAAATAATAGTAATAAATAATAATAATAATAATAATAATAATAATAATGTTAATTAAACACTTCAGGATATTCTGCTATTGGAAATTAATCAACCTTGGGATGGTAATAATATGTCCTATTCATGTGATTGATCATTTTTTCCATAAGAGCACACCTTCAAGTGCTTTACTGTTTTATATATAGAATAAAAATAATAAGAAGAAACATGATTTATTCCTCTCATAGAACAAGTTACCATTTTTATTGTTAAAAAATTACAAACTGTAAAGCCGATCAAAATTTTCCCAAATTGTCTAGAGCTCATTTACATCAAAATTACGAATGAATAAATTTCAAACTAAAGTTTGAAGACTGTAGAACATGGAAAAAGATGCAAAGTAATTCATATTTTCAGTGTGGATTACAAAATCTCCAACAGTTCCATTATGGTACCTAATTTGTCTAATAAACCCATGCTGCCATCATAGGGTTAAAAAAATAAATAAATAAATAAATAAATAACACAATTGGGTTTTCCCATGGGGGAAAGTGGGTCCCCATGCGGGTCAGTATGCAAAAGTTTGTGCACCCCACCTTACATCTTTGAAAAACATTCCTTATTTTTTTTTAAAAATGTATTTATTTTTTGGCTTGCTTGTTGTGATAGGTATATGAAACTGAAATAAAGCAGAACTACATAAAAGAGAATTATGACATAAATCCCATCCTCAAACTAGATCCAGACCTTAGCAGGAGTTGATGTATGCGTTATTGTAGTGATTATAAAGTGATGATTTTTTTTGTTGTTGTTAAGCTCTGCATGTTTTTCTGTGTTGTGAGCTCTAAAGCCTTTTAGAGAAGAGCGTTTCGCTTTGCTGCTCGATTGCTCAGGATAAATAAGACATCTTTCTCAAGTACATGACAATTTGTGCTGGATCTTGACCGTGACCTTTGAAATTGCAATTTTGTGTCATGCTGCAGGACGGCACGAAGCTCATTATCTCTTCCCTTCTCCTCTAAATGCTTTATGTTCCAGTTCAACAATCACCTGATCAGTCCGAAGGAGTTTGTTTACTTGGCTGGAAAATCCACTCTGAAAGACTGGAAGAGAGCGATACGGCTCAACGGCACCATGTTAAGGTGTGTTACTGTGACGGTAAAGCTACCGAGTTGAGAAAATGGACTCGTTTTTCTCTATAGTGAGTGTGATATGGATGTCTTTGGTATGTTACTATGTTGAAAAATACTGCGGTCAGGTGATCGCTACTTTCAGGTCCTTTTCAGCTTCTACAGCAAAGAGACAGTTAATAAAGAACACATTATACTGCTTTTCATTATAAAAACCTATAAATTAAATGTATAGACATTCAAGATTTAATTTTTTATAGTATGTTTATTTTAAGGCTTATATGTATCATTAATGCACATGCATAAATTTAATTCAAAAGTTAAGTGCATTTTTCATTATTAATTTTTAATTAAAATTAATTTCTTCCCTAAAACAAGTTTTCTTTTCGAATTTTGATTTTTTTTTTATTATCACAGAACAAGAAAAATCTTCTTAGGCAAATGATTTAAAATTTATGTTTTATTTGTTTCTTAGTTACTGCAAAATTCCATATTTGTTATTTAATACGATAAGATTTCAGAAGAGTAAAAATTAAGGCCATGTATTGCCAGGGGTGCATTAAAAATGTAATACATTTTTTAAAATTCTGTTTATAGTTACATTTATTGTTGGGAATGTCCATGCGTTATAGTAGCAAAAGCAGTGTTTCTTTCACTCAAAATGAATGAGTTTTTCAAGAAATTGTTATTTATGTCACAAAATGTAAGACTCATCTCCTCACCATATCAACAGTTACACATTTTTCTGTGTTAATAACATGTTTGTGAGTTGTTAATGTAGCAATGATGACGTTTAACCTGTGATTTGTAGCTACACTACTGTAACCGCTGATATAGTAAACGCCTCAGTCAGATTCAGAACAGAAACGGTGAACGGTTTGAGGAAGAACAGATGCAATGTATGGTTCCTAGTTAATGAGGCACAGAAACTAAGCACTGAAATGTGTGTTTTCCATCCTAACAAATGATTTTATAACTCCTTCACTTCTGACTTGTGTTTTTTGCTTTTCTGTCCTGTAGGAAAATCATGGACTCTGGCGAGCTGGACTTCTACCAGCACTCGAAGCTGTGCTCCAACACGTGCCGCAGCACCAAGATCGACCTGGTGGGGACGCGAGCGTCTCTCAGCAGCCAGGCTTCCACCGAGACCACACCGACTCCATCTTCTGCTGACGGTACCGTCGCGTTGTACACATATCTAAGTTTCAGGAGACAAACCTATGCAAAAAACTATATAATAGCATATTTTATCCAGTTCTGTAAATATAGATTAGACTAGATTCAACTAAATATACATCACATGTAAAAGCATCTGCTGTCAAACACACTGTGTTACATCCTGTGAACAATATAGTGAGGCATTAACATTAAGATTATTTATGATAATTGCCTTCTACTGTGAATGACTGTGTTCGTTGAAGTATTGTTAATAGTGTGTGTTTAATGTTTAAACAGTAAATGGATCTACAGCCACATTTACAACAGAAACGTCAGAAGACAGCACTGAGTGGGTCACGGCTATAGGAGGTGAGTGAATGATAGACTGAATTTAGTCAGTAGGTTTTCCTCATGTGTTAAAGTTCTGTATGAACATGCACACGGTCTGCAGTATGTGCAAACTCCTACTATTCAGATCATATTAGATTTCCAGTGAAATGTTGCCTGTGGATTTACAATCTCTGTACAAATCACATTGTGCCTTTAGTGTGATTAATCCATAGTCATCTTGATGGAGGGATTATCATTAGCCTGATTATTTTTAATAGGTCACAGGACCATAACATGTCTGTAGGCTAGGAAACCAGTAACACCAGAAACCCAAAGAAAGCATCGCTTCTCTGATCTTTCCTTTTAAATGTTGTCTAGATTTCACTGTTCTGCATTTTAAACTTTCGATGGGAGCTAGTACAATAGAACAAGAAAAGAAAAGAACAAGTGCCTCCTGGAGTGTTTCAATACTTCAGGAAAACACTCCAAAAACCTGATCACAACTTCTGTTTGTACTCAGAGGACACCATGACATTCTGGAAAGGTCTGAAGGAAGCTGGACTGCTGGAGGACATTGTGGAGGACCTGCAGAAAGAGATCGAGGAGATCCTCAAAGGCCTGGAGGAACGCATCAATGAACCTCCACTGCAAGTCAAAGGTCAGTGGGGATATTTAATATTGGATACTGGGTATTGCACATTTCTGCTTTTTTTGTATAGTGGTGAGATACAGATATGGTTATAATAAGTTACATTTATGGTGTTGGAATATGTACACTGTTAAAATAGACATTATAAATGTCCTGTTCAGGTTGTTTTGCCAGATATCATGCAGTCACATCCTGCATGTTCTCCTCAGATCACTACACATTTATTTGTTAATATATAAGAGTCACGTTTCTCGCTTATAGATGCAGTACTGCTCAATAATATCGTTCAGAACTTTGGGATGCTGGACCTGGTGAAGAAAGTGTTGGCCAGCCACAAGAGTGAAATGGATCGCTGCAGGGAACAGTACACTCAGAGTTTAGCAGGTGAGTGCTGTGTGATTATAGCTCGTTTGTTACAGCCTGTCTGTGTGTGCTGCAGTTAAAACATTTAGCTGACATCCTCATGCAGTACAGCCAGAGCCAATCTGTAATTCTGAACCTCTGGCCCAAAATCTTCGAGGCTGGCAGGGGTGTCAAAATTTATGGTTTTGTGATTCCTTGATTTCTGATTACATTTTATTTGTGTGGCTACTGTAGCTCTGGAACGGCAGTGTGACGAACACCGTAAGCGTGCCAAGGAACTGAAGAGCAAATCCCAGCATCTCAACAACGTCCTCATGAACCTGACCCCTGTAGCCACGCCCCCAGCTCCCAAACGCCCCCGCCTCACCCGCGCCGTCTCTGGACCCGCCTCAGTAATGGCTCCACCTGCTCAGCCTGCTCAGTTTACCCTGCCCATCACCCAGCTCACAGGCATCCCATTGGACAAAATCTTGTCAGCTGTGGGAGGCTCTGCCCCTAGTCAGGCCCCCTTTATAGGGAGTTACACAGTCCTGACATCTCCAGGAGGAGCAGAACTGCAGCCCGAAACATCCAATCTCACCGTGCTGAGTTCAGATGTAGCAGGAGGCTCTGCTATTGTTAAAGTGCTCAGTCCCATTCAGCTGCTCACGCTGCCCACTCTGGGAACCGGAGCTACGCTGCAGAACCTGGCAGCACCAGCAGGGGGCAGCACCGTCGTGGCTGTGCCTGTTAGTAGTGCTGCGGTGGAGACACTGGGAGCTCAGCCAGAAGAGAACGCAGAGTGCAGCGCTGAACAGCAAATCAAAGACAAGCAATAGAAAGACATGGAAAAAAAAGTTTAATTAGAATATTTGTGTGTGTGTGTTATTTTTTGATACATTTTGTCTTCCACTGAAATCTTGCATTCCTTCAATCTCATGTTGAATTGCTAAAACTATTTTGTGTGAATGTATTTTCTGTATTTCGCAAGTCACATGATGGCTACCAGTGCAGAAGGCGAGGGCTAATATGGAGAGAGTAAAAATGCCATAGCTTTTCACACTGTCATGCAGTGTCATAAAAAACTTTGCAAAGTACTAAAGTGACATATCCAAACAATTGGCTTGAATAATTCCTCAGACCAAATCTCTGGTGTATGTGGTCCCATGTTTCTTCAGTTCCCCCTCACAACCTTAGTTCCTGAAACAAATGGAATAAAAACGAACAACAACCTTAAGTTTCATCTTATTCTGTTATATACAACCTCACCTTTTTTTTTTTTTACCAAGAAAAGCAATGTAATCACTGGTACCTCTTGAGTGTGGACCAAATGGTTAGCTTGCTTTGCTAATCTGAGAACAGAGTCAGAGTTTAGTATGAATGCAGGGTTACTCCTTTCTTCCCTCCACCTCACCTGAACAGTCTTTTACCCATCCATCTCTGAACTCGTTCCATCAGCACGCCTCTATCAACACGCTCTGAGGAGAGCGCTAATCACTGAAATACTAGCTCCCAGGCACAGAGTCCATAATTATTTCATTCTTGCTCTCTTTAAGGGACATTTCTAAATTTTAAGTTGTTAGATTATATGAGCAGGAAAAAATCCCCTGGGGCTGATTTGGTGTTTTTATGGTGTTCTTGTGTAAGTATATTGCTCGGTTGTTACAATGAGCGCTTTGTAGAGTTTTGTGTTATTTCATAGCTTTCCATAGATAAAAGGATTTCATGAGAACTGGTGGCGTGTGTATTTACGGGGACATGACTGCAGTTTGTGTGTTGTTCTTCGACTTCTGGCTAAAACTACCATCCTGATCACAGAGCAGAAATCGTGTGTGTGTGTGTGTGTGTGTGTTAAGAAGTAAAGGTAGTGTTCTAGGAAGAACGTCAAACCATAAGTGAAGGTGAGGAGTAAAAAAAAAAACAATAATAATATTACTTTTACTTTAGTTTTAGTTTAGTTTTTTGTTATTTAGATTGAAATTTAGCTAGTAGTTGTTCTGTCAGATTCAACAAAACATTTGCATTTTTGGTGCTGAGCAAATAATTTGTTCATACATACCCTGGCAACTTTAATAGGAATATGTTCACCTCTGCATGTTAATGCAGTTATCCAGCCAGTCAATCTTGGGGTCAGAGCAATGGGGATAATTGTGCAGATACAGGCCAATAGCTTTAGGTAATGAACACATCAAACCTCAGAATAGGGAAACAATATCTGGTGTCACTGTCTTTGACTGTGGAGCATCTAGTGGAATTTTCATGTACCACAGGCTTCAAAGCTTATACATGATGAATGATAAAAAAGCATGGAAATGCCTCGTTCATGAAAGAGGTCAGAGGAGAAATGCCAGACTAGTTTAAGCTGTCAGGAAGGCTACAGTGATTCAAATAACTACTCTTTATAACTACGGTGAACAGAAAAGAATCTCAGAACACTTTTATGTCTGTAAGCACAAACGTGTCTCGGATCGACTGCATCTTTCTGTGGCGTGTATTATTAGTGGTCCATGTTTCACTGAAGAGCTTTATGAGGTGTGTGTGTGTGTGTGGTGAGTTATAGCATTATTTCACCTAAAAGCCCAGTGGAAGATTTATTGCAGTCATAAGTGATAAAACATACAGTGCACAGGAGGAGAAAAGATTAGGAGGTGCTTTACACATCGCCAGGCACAGTCACTGTGTAGTATGAGTTCCTATAAATGCTGTATGCATATCCTGCATATATTTATTACATAACTATAATTCATATTAAGATGTGTACAAGAAGATCCAAATGCATGTTTGAGTGCACATTTCTCTTACACATGACTAGTACAGATTCTTTCAGGGTAATTTATGTGTGTACATGCTTTTATCTGTCTGTGTGCGGGTGCTCTTCTTGACATACACCCCTTTTAAGCATTATGATCCACTATCGATCATTTCCCACCTTCAGAAGAACACAGAAGCGAGATGTCTGAGCCAGAGCTTTATGAGCATCTCAGCAGGCACCTTCAAGAGCATCTCTGAATATGAATATGAATAAAAGGTCGGTGTGCAGGTTAATCAGATCTACAGCACACGAATTTGCAGGTATGCAAAACAGGAATCATCATTAGCTAACTGATTCCAATTCTGATGACCGTTTTTACATTCAGGGCATTAAATCCAAGCTGTCAGAAATGTTACTGCTAATGAAAGCACCCAGGAAAGTAACATGGTCAATATCTTGATGCTTAAAAAGTAAAAGGTTTAAATCTAGAGCTCTTAAGGGGTCTATGGTTGTCTGTAAGTGTTCTAAAAGCCAACAACTAAATGCTTACCTGTTATAATTTAGGAAGCTTTGAGCTCTTTAACCATCAAATCATCTCACTTAAAAAAACAGTTTACTAATCCATTCAAATTATATTGTAAGTAGAATTGTTTGTGCGTGTGTGTGTGTGTGTGTGTGTGTGTGTGTGTGTGTGCATGTTCCATGTTCATACAGTTTTCACTTGTTACATGTAGTTTTCTTTGTTCATCTAAAATCCCTACAACAAAATGGTTTCTTAACACAAACAATAGCGAGGATAAAAACAATTAGAAAGTGAAGAACTGTCTAAAAGGACCCTCAAAGAACCCTCTTCATCTGAGAACGTGTTAATCAGTTATGACTCTTCAGAATAGGCAGAGTTTCATTTATTACATCTAGAAGTGATTAGGAAGCAATGAATCTTTTACTATCCAAAGAACCCTTAGAAGAAGGATGCTTTTTTTTATTTGCTGAAAAAGAAGAGAAATAGGTGCCTTTTGGGGGAACTCTTAAGTATTTTATGTAGAACCCTACAACAAAAGTGTGCTTATACACTCAAATAAGTTTGTAATGATATTTTGAAATATATTTTAGACACAGTACTTTTACACGTTTTATAGTTCTGTTGTTCTGTTGTTAAACTGCAGGTGGCAACATTGAGCCACAAACTCATTTGCGCCGTTGTTTTTGCAGACGAAACATTTTTGTTTATTTATTTATTCACTTAAATTAAAAGTTGTAATCTTTTTCAACATTTTCTGAAGTGACACAAAATCTGGTATATCAAGGTTTCGTCCTTTATTGTAATTTCAAAACAAGCATTAAAATACAGCACGCATCGGATTTGTTTACATCTAGACAAGCAAAAATGGCGGACTCATTAATACATGAATACCGTAAAGAGCAGGTTGTACAGTGGATATGGGGTCCAAACGTTTAGCAGCATATTTTGTTGGCTAGTACAACTGAAAGTCATGACTTCATGAGCTTGTAATAAGTTCAGCTACTTTTTCATTCTTTACAAAACGCCCTAAAGGCCAAATTCGTCGAATGTCGAAGGCTCCTCATCGGAACGCACTGAAATTTTAAAATGGCGCCGTAAAAAGCCGCCATATCTCTTCTGGTTGTCCCAGTTTAATTTAGGACGGATTCTTCTCATGAAGCCTCCATATCTTTTCTGCAGCTCCTGCTGACCAGTTTCTTCTTCAGACTCGCTTCTTTTGGGGACGAATTTTCGCCTAAAGCCGCCATAACGTTTCACCTCGTTCAGAGGAAACGAACTGTCATAAAGTCCCATTTCATTCTCTGAGGTAACGTCTTCCCCTTCGACATCCTCAGTCAGCTCGGGCGCATTTCTCTCGATTATTTTTAACATGGCATCACTGTATTTCTTTGCTAGTGACCCTTTTTCTATAGCGTTCTCCCTCCAGGGCGAAGTAAGCAGGTTTTTTTTGTTTTTCTCGATCCTTTTTATGAATCCTCCGTAACGCTTGACTGGGTTCGACGCTACCGGCTCCTGCAGGTTCTCCTCAGGTCGTTCCCATAAGATCTTCTCGCACCGATCCAACTCACTGCTGGATGTAAGCGTCCCATCGCACTCTAAAGTACAGGTCTGATCAAGGGGAAAAGAAACATTGGAAAGGATAGAAATAAAACGTTAGAAATAAAACAGTCCCAAAGTTTATTCTTTTCCTATAACAACAGGAAACAATGTGTTTTATTCTTAAAAAAAGCAGATTGCCGTTACTGTGAAACCAGAACTTTTCTGTCCTAAAGACTTTCCCTTCCTGACAATTACAAAACACTGGAGACTCCTTCCACATGATGTCAAATTAATGTCCCCAATGATACATACAACTAAATAAAATACAACTTTTGACTTGGTGAATTTATTTATTTTGACCCTTTGGTTTTGTAGACTGCCTGCTGAACAAGTCCATACGAGTCCTTGTGAATGAGATGTTACTATAGAAACGCTATACTATAGAAATGTTACTATAGCACATTACAATGCATACATTAGAATAACCTTTGCTCAGAGATGCAGTTGAAGAAAATTAGCCACCAGAATTAGCTGACCAGAACTCCACAGCATTGTGTATAAATGGTATATGTCTCCGATTTGAATATTTCTTGCACTACTATTACAATTATAAATGAGCTGTAACACAAATACAGGATGATATGCTTTAAGTGCTTTAGCCCTTAAACTTCAGTGAGTGAAATCCCAGATCCTTCACTGTGTATCTTGTCTGTCTAAAGTGAATGTAACGTGATGATTGAATTGTACATGTCATTAGCTTTTATACAAATACTAGGCTACATGCACAATTCCAGGTAAGACATACAGATTAAAGCTTCAAAAGGTGTACTTTTAAGCAACAGAGCTTTTTTATTGTTTACTAGCCTTTTTTTCCCTGAGAGGGGATGAGTTTTATCCAAATGTTTTGCAGCACAAATCCAATCTAGACAATATCAGTGAACATGTAAAATCTTTCTAAGATGGATCTAAGAGAAAATTACTAAAGGAAAAATATAGATACTAAAGTATACCATTCCTGGTCACTTGCCTTACTCTTAAGACCGTTTTGTAGTATGTATGTAGTGTAACTATATTTATATAACTTATATACTAATTAAATATATAAATATATAATTCATTTCTGTTTTTATAACGTGTTTTTACTCATAAATATCACCTTTGACCAGCTTTTGCACTCATGCAAGAAAACTCTAGAACATTTTATTCTGTTGAATTGGTTTCCTGCTCCACGCGCTGTCCATGCTGCTGAAATTCCATTCATTAATCGACGAATCAATACGATTCATAAAAACATGTCTCGTTTTTTTCCCCTTTTTGTTTTTGTTCCCTTTTTAAATCCAAATCGTCCTCAATTTATTTCTCTCCCCCATTTAAAAGCTCTCAGCTTAGCAACAGGTGGTTTCCCGGTTTGACGCAGCAGAAGGATCTTACCAGCAGGTTGAGCGGTGAGTCGGAGATCTGCAAGGCGCATTTGAGACACTGTTCAGAGCAACCAGCCCAGGATAAAGAGGGCAAACTGAGCATCAGCACCAACACATACCACTGCATCTTAATTCTCCTGAAGATCCTGTGTAGAAGAACAGGAAATTTGGAAAAGAAATACGGTTAGTTAGAGTTCCTGTGCGTCAAAGTATAGGTCCCTGATTCTGGCCTGATCTCAGGATCATGGGCAATGTTTTGGTTTAAAAATCAAGAGGTTTAGTTTAGTGTTAATGGTTAATTAAGGTACAAAAATCTGGCAAAGTGTGCAATCAGTGTGCATATGTACCAAGCGTAGTGTGCGTCATTGTTAGATTTGGTGCCAAGAATATTTTAGTGCGTATCCTTTTTAACACAGAAAGGTGTATTAAAGTTACATTTAAAGCTTTACTTTAAAAAGAGAATAAGGTATATCCACATTTCCGGGTAAGGATAGAAGATGCGCCCTCTATGACAAGTAGCCTTTTCTAATAATGTGGCCAAATATTTACAAGCAAAGCGCCCTTTAGACGTCTAAATCTGAAGATTTAAGTACTTTAAGCACTGCGGAAAGTAATACAGTCTGATTGTAAGTAGTGGAAGTTTGAAGTTAAAAAAAACTGATTTGCGTTTTTATCTAAAAATCTAATACCCCAGGCTCTGACTAAAATGTTCAAAACTCTTGCAGTTTGTGGTTGCCGTTCTTACCCCAGTGCAGTTGAACATCTTCGGCACTGCTTTCTAGTTTCTTATATGATGATGATGATAATAATAGTAATAATAATAATAATAATAATAATAATAATAATAATAATAATAATAATAATAATAAACGCCCGAATGTTGGTCTAAAATGAAGTACGCGTCAGTATATTCTGTCATAATTAGCCTGGGGGGGGAAAAAACAATAATAAGCAATGGTATTGCAAGAAAGAAACAAATAAGAAGCATTACCTGGTTTGTTCACTCCCTTGTTTTTCTCCAAGTGCTGATGCAAATCCTAGGTAATGAAATGAAGCAGTTAGTAAGTAGTGCACCTCCCTCTGTAGACTCTCCTCTCCTGCGCTCTCCTCTTTATTCCTTCTTGTGCCCGCTGCCCACCTTCCCTTCACCCACTGGCATCGCAGTGCGCGCCTTCGTCTGACCAATCGCACAAGAACCTAGCGCCCACTAACACACACACACTCCCACCCACCCACACAGACACACACACACGCACACAACACCTCAAACACACCACACCATCCTGCGCGCTGTTTACGCACCCTCCTAACCATTCACTTCTTATAAACACACAAAAAAGCGAACCTTTCGCCCCTTAAAGACGTCTTGGCTTCAGAGCAAGCAGCAATTTCCTTCCTCCCTGCAGTGTAGAACTCTGTTTCTGTCAGAAATGAAAAAAAGAACGCCTACAGTGTTTAGTTAAAACATAGCAGTGTTACAAATAAACACCGCGCGCGCTTGGAGACTTCTCTTCATGACGCAAAGGTTTTAACTGGCTGCACCGCACACTTAGTGCTTAGTAATTATACTATAGCACCGCATCTACTATTAGAAATCAAGTCGATCTGTTTCGATTCACCGAGTCGACTCTCCCGAACCGATTCCATAGATTCATCTTTGGAATACGGAATGTAAAATCTTCAAATTGCACCAAATATCTGTAAATCTCCTACAGCAGGTGTGTCAGATTTATTTATAAAGCACCAGGTAAACAAACAGCAAATAAATAGCTTACTTGGATTCATAGTCCTTTCCTGGGAGCTTTTATGGGATTTGTTTAATAATATTCCAGAGAATCATTCCACGTGCAAGCTAAACAACACACAATACTTCAAGTGTGCTACAATTCTGCTGCGTAGTGTGTCTCTCCAGTACAAATAGATGCGATCCATATTTGTATAGCTCTAAAGAATAAACATGAAATATGACTGTGTGAAATATGACTGTGCTACATATACATTTGTTGTGATTTATGTAAGAAATTACATCAAACAACAGCTACCACAAAGTTGTTTATTTTCTTATAAATTATAAATTATTTTCTTATAAGTTATCAAGAAACCGGAAACTCTGACACTGGAGGCTCCTTCGATAAACACTTCTCCTTCAACATATCAACGGTTGCACAAAATTTTGATCATTTCATCTGGACTACTGACAGTACTGACAAACAGCTGGATATTTTTATTTGTTGATTGTTCTACTCGCATCAGCAACAGCGTTAAACTCTACAAGTATCTACGATAAAAAAAATGTGAATGTTGTTATTAAGCTGAGCCTCAATTTTTAAATTGAATACATTACAATATATTACAATATATATTATTGTTGTTTTTTTTCCTTAAATCTTTCTGTAAAGTAGCAAAAAGTCAACAATAAAGGTGAGAGATGCAGACCAGAGTGACATCAATACACATTTTGGCCGTGTAGCAGGAGCTCCGTTTGTAATGTTTGTTTTAAATGGCGTCCTGTTGGCCCGCTGGCGTTTTTAGAAAGTTCTATCTATTTTGCTAAAAAGAGTCTGAGATGAACAATTATTTTAGATAGTCATCACACCATGTTTTATTTATCCAAAATAACAAGGTGCATGATTACTGCCCTATTCTCTTAATAACCCACAACACTGATTCAATACGAATCTATAACGAGTTTCTAGGCAACCTCTCATGAGGACAGTGTGTCTATTAGAACTCTCGCTGATTGGAAAAACAAAAGTGTCTTCTCAGACATGACCGTAAACCTGCACTTTTCATAAAGGTTTTGATGACAGACTTCCTGTGAGAGATTAGCATTCCACAGTGAAACACAGCACGATTTCATTCTTTATAAGATTTCAAAGAAAAGAGGTTCTTCTGGAGTTTTTAGTGGCCTTAGCTTCCTGAACCATCATATTGCAGAAGAGTTTTAGATGAGAAACACTGTTCTCAGACCTAGTACATCTCCAAATCTGCACAAAACACCTCAGTGTAGTCCAAAAACCTCTAGCGTGGTGAACTCAAGTGATCCTCTCTTTAATCTGTCTTTCTCACTTTCATTGTTTACTGTATAACTTACAATAGTTCATAGACACAGTCACACTTACACTTTGGCTTTGTTTACAGAAATCCAAAATATTTCATTGTGAGTATTTGCTATAAAAGCAAATGATCAGGTAGCTGAGAATTTTGAACTAGACTTTTTTCCTGCCTCTGTACACAAACACACAAACACACACGCACACACATCTCCATCCCTCTCTCTGTCTCTCTCTCTCTGTCTCTTTCTCACACACACCCACATACACAAACATACTCTCTCTCTCTCTCTTTCTCTCTCTCTCTCTCAAGAAGAAAAAATAATCAGCCTCAGTATTGGACTGTTTTCACAATAATAAAACACATCCTATCAAACTGCAACATGTCTGTGACTCATATCATATTGAACTGTTGGCAGCTTTTGGTCACATATCGAGGCACACAGCATAGTTTCAGAATGAAAGAGACAGACACTAGTCACAGGACCCCTCACTCCTTGTCGTTATGCTGGGATCTGAAGTGTGAAGAAAACACACTGACTCATGCCAACTCCTTGGTAATGAAAATCTACAACACCTTTTATTTTGGGGCAATGAGAACAAGAGAGGAGAAGAATTGCATATGTTCTGTTTTATTTTTATATTTATATACACACAAACACACACACACACAGGTGTCTATATATCCGCCATCTTCTCAAAGTTCTCTCAGTCACGTTGAAATTATGGGATTAAGGGAGCCTTCACATGCCTCTCTAATTTTCTCAGTAGTATACAAATACTATTCAATGCAAAATAAAAACAAAACAAGAATGCATACTTCCACACATCAGCCCTAAAGCCCTCCTCTTCCTCCTCCACCTCCTCAGCTAAGCCATTAATCCCCAATCTTAAATCACTTTAAATCTTCTGATACCAAACATCTCTCCATGACTCTAGTCTTTATAACATAAAACATTCTCACAGCTCTCACAACTAAACGTGAAACTGACGATACTTTATACTTATATATTGCCTCTTGGTTATTTTAAGTTTAGACTTTGAACTCAGAAATTATGCTAGCCTGTTATTTCCTCAGGAGCTTTTGGTTGCACAATTCCATGTGACTAGCAGTTGAAGAAAGGACATTGTTTACATTTACATTGTTTACTGTCCAGTGTCACCAAATAAGGATGAGGTTCCCTTCTGAGCCTGGTTCCTCTCAAGGTTTCTTCCCTATATCATCTCAGAGAGTTTTTGAGGCTTGCTCATTAGGGATAAATGTTAGAGATAAATAGTAACTCAACTTTAAACTTTATCATTTATTCTATGTTTCTATACTTCTGTAAAGCTACTTTGAGACAATGTCCATTATTAAAAGTGCCATACAAATAAATTGAATTGAATTGAATTGAATAAGCAAGCGTTGTTTAGATGTTTCCAAATGTGGAAAAAGTTTAGAAGACAAAATAATGTGCTTGCAATTTCACCAAATTGAGTAGTTAAATAAATAAGTATATAAATAAATAAACAAATAAATAAAAAATTTTGCCCACAACACACCCGTTAAAAAATTAACTGAACAGTACAGTTGTGTAAAATATATTTGTAATGTTTTAATCTAAAATAAATACTATATATTTACAGCATGTTTGGAGTGTGATAGGAAAAGTGAAAGTGAGCTAGCATGACCTGTTATAGTTGTTGTTGTTGTTGTTATTATTGTTGTTGTTGTTTATAAAACCCCTCCCTGATTCATCCTTATGCTCTACATGTCTGACTCTTACCTCAACTCTGAATATATCTGTAACTTTCCCAAAGTCCTTCTTCAGTTAAAATAAATCTCACCTGTTTTGTGTGATCATGAAGACTGTCCTGATCTCATCCCAGGACACACAACACACACTGGAGTGCTTTCCTCTGCTACACTTGTACACTGCACTGATTTATATTCCCAGTCTCAGGAGAGCTTCTTTACAGTCTGGTTTCTCTCAAGGTTCCTCTTTCTTGGCAAAATCACAACTGAAAGGATCTGAAAGATCGTTTGTGGCATGGATTGGGATTTATCTTACAGGTCAGCAGGTAAATTGTATAAATAAAGCTAAATATGTGCTTAAAAAAGCTGATTGTTATTAGTGCACACTTAGCATCACTTATACTTCCTCATACTTGGAGTGAATGAGTGTTGCACAGGAAGTCTGGAATATACAGCAGAGACAGGACATGTGTGTGTGTGTGTGTGTGTGTGTGAAAGAAAAAACAAACAAGGAAACAGAAACATTCTTCCACGTGTTCAGGATGTGATGAGATTGGTGTGCAGCTCAGCTCAGAGTCCTCCTCTCTCTTTGGGGTCGTATAAATCATTAATCCCTTGTCTAAACATAATCCCAATTAAGGATGTGGTCACTTCTGCGAAGGCAGGAGGTTTATGTGGTCTGCTGCCCCACCGCTTGTGTTTACAATCCTCCGCCTCTTGGCTACGGGGGCATGTCTTTAACACATGCACTTTCACACAGCGCCACTGCTCCTGTGTTGCACTTCACCCTGCGCTCACATTCGTGCATCTTACACACATCCTCACTGAAACTCATCATCATGAAAGTGTTCATCATCCTGAGAACCATTTACACACCGAGTATGAGGAGCTTGCACATTCCAGTTGCATTCCAGTTGCATTCCAGTATAAGGTGTTATGTATACAAAGGATATGAAGGAAGCTGATGTTGCCATGTACATCACTGTGTATATATTGTATATCATTGTACCCAGTTATTGAGGCTGGAAAATCAACATCCTTTTCCTTTTCCAGGAAAGAAGAACAGTTCTTCTTTTTTTCACAGCCATTCAAGATCATCAACAGTACACACCTCCTCTCTTCTCTCCTCCTCCCAATCCCATTCAATTCTCCCATTCCTGATATGCCCAAAAATTCCCACTTCACCTGTGTTGCCAGATCTGAGATTTTACAGCGTAGATCATTGTGACCTCCAGCACATTTTTTGTCTCCAGAAGGGCTGTGGATTAGCTCAGAAGCTGGATTACGTTTGTCAGATTAGGTGTGGGTGAGAAAGAGTATTATCAATATTATTCATAAATATTCATTATGTATATCAATACAGTATAGTATACATGCTCTATATATATATATATATATATATATATATATATATATATATATCCTGTGTTTTTTATTTGTGTCCCTCTGTGGAGGTCTGATGTCATATGATTGTAATGTGAGGCACAGACACAAGATAACATCAACCCTACTATGTTATTTGGACTAAAGCCTTGGTTTTTAACATCAAGTATGTTGCACCATCACTCGAGTGTCTCTGCACCGGTACACTGCAGATATTTCTATTTCTTATTGCAGATTCTTCACTCTTTCTGACCTTGACTGGAAGGCAAAGCTGTTCAGTCGCATTCAGATGGTTGACTCACGCCTTCTTTGACGCTTAAATTTCTACCCTCATGGCCTCTGGAAGAATGGTTGTTGAGACTCCTACATATACTGTAGACCCTTCTGCTCAGTACATATGAGGGACCGTATCGTCTCTGTGGCCTGATAAGAGTACTTGAAGTGCATCTTCTCAAGAGATGCTGCTGATTTGAACCCTTCATTCAAAAAGGTTTCCATTTGTAGTCGACTCATCCGGCAGCGACTCCTTTCACGGAAAATCTACTATGATAACTTCCTTTTTTAATCCTCAGAAAAAAGACAACCTCACACAATGAAAAGTACAAATTTTGTTCGGAAATTCCCTGTCGGAAATTCAATCAAGACGGATGTTGCTCTGCGTAGTCTACGTAAAGGAACGTAACTGTATTTGATGTACGGAAATATATTTCTTTCCATACTTTCTCTTCAAAATTCTTTAAAATATATTTCTATCATTTATTATCTTCAGCACAGTCACAATTCCTGTACTTGTTTTTTTTTTTTTGTAGATGTCACTGAGGTTATTGTCATTTTCTGTGCTTTTTATGCAGATGGATTAAATTATACAACCTTAATGTATATATAGGTATACACGATGGGGTGTACTTACTTTTTCACACTGCTGTTTAAGCATTAGTAATCATTCTAAGTGAAAAATGATAGTCTAATGGGGATTGATGGAAATGGAAATGATTTCATTTATTTAGGAAATGTGTTTACATTTTGATGTAAAGCATGTCGTGACTTTGGTCGGATTTAGTTATTTATGTTTTGATGTTTTTATCTGATCAGTGACTCCATGACGTTGAGTGAGAGATACATTTAGCCTTCGAGCCGAGCACCTGAAGACTCCTGTGTACATGGTGCGAAGGTAACCATAGCAGCCGAGGAGATTCTGTTGTTGCCATAAATAATTGCGGTGGGTGTTGCAACTTTTACTTTCTCTTATTTTCCTTTCTCCTCCTCCTCGAGTCCTTCATATTAAGTCACCGCAGATCTTTGACTCTTTTTACCCCTTTACTGGAATGACACATGACATACAAGCAATGTGGTCATCTGGTGCTTTTTTCTTTCTTTAGATCTATTTTAGATCTCAGATTTTCGAAACTATTATTTTGTTCAGTGATATTTCTTAGCCCTTTAGACAAAATGCAGATGTTTGTTTATTGCTCATGTCTTCCGTGAATCATCCGGTTAGGTGATGGAGGAACGGGTCCTTGTCATTATGGTGACATCTGAATTGTGAGAAAAACATAATGACTCATGCCAACTGGCTTTAATGTAGCTGCCAGCACTTTTATTTCTGAGCCAGGTTGTGTAAGACATGTGTAAGCAAAACTTCTTTTCACACTGGAGAATCTTGAACAGATCCTGCCATAAAAAAATTTCTCTCATTCATTGAATTGTTGTTGTTTTTTTGTGAGATGTTGAGGAGCCTTGGTTATTAAGAGTTGTCACATGTCTCTTTTGTATCTTTGTATCAAGGTCGCTTTGATGTGGTATATTTTCTCCTGTGAATGAAGAGCTGCTGTTTAAACTCCTTCATTTCTCTTCTCTCTCACACTGCCAGTTCAGTCATTCAGTCGTCTTGAGAGGTTTTATGGCTTGTGGATTACCAGCGTGAAGGTAAAAGATGTGAGGATGTCTTTTGTTCAGAGCTGATATCTTTCTCTATGAGCTTATATGATATTCATAAAAAAAATCAACAATTAACATTAAAACTGAAATGAATCAGTGATTTACAGCTGTTTCAGTGTAATATGATACAATGCACAGAGATTTAATGTGGGGAAAAACAGGTACAAAAAAATACTAGGACAAACATGTATAGATGCCATGGCCCCTTTACTGAGACTAACATGTATAGAAGCCACGCCTCCTTTATTGAGAAAAAAGGAAAGAAAGAAAGAAAGAAAGAAAGAAAGAAAGAAAGAAAGAAAGAAAGAAAGAAAGAAAGAAAGATGAATTTTCTTTCTCTTCTTCATCTCCCATTTTGTCCCTTTTCTCCCTATTTCCACAAATTGCTCTGTTCTTCTTATGAACAGTAGGGGGCAGCAGTCATCCCACCTTTTGTTTTATTGGCTCAGCTTCAACATGATTTTACAGAACATTGTCCTCAACGTCACACTTGCACTTATCTTACAGATGCTCACCAGAATGAACCTCATAATCTCAGAATGCTTTTCACTCCATTGTTCACTGCAGCTGAAATCTGAATACAAATAAAGATAACGTGTGTAACAAAAAGAGCAAATCCCAGAACAGCCTTAGAGCGCTTGAGTGAGCCGTATGCTTGGGTTACTTTAGATAATGATAAAATCAAAATCAAATCCTTCTTCACTTTTTGCTGCCCTGGCCCATTAAGGCATGGACTCCACTAGATCCTTGAAGGTGTGCTGTGGTATCTGGCACCAAAATGCAGCAGATCCTTTAAGTCCTGTAAGTTGTCAGTTGGGGCCTCAATGGATCAGGCTTGTTTGTCCAGCACATCCCACAGATGCTCGATAGGACTGAGACTCAGACTCATTGTTTTGATCATCATACCATTCCTGAACCATTTTTGCTTTGTGGCACGGCGCATTATCCTGCTGGAAGAGGTCTGCATGTCAAAGTAACATCCACATGGATGGCAGGACCCAAGGTATCCCAGCAGAACATTGCCCAAAGCATGACACTGCCTCCGCCAGCTTGCCTTCTTCCCATAGTGCATCCTGGTGCCTTGTGTTCCCCAGGTAAGTGACACACATGCCCCCGGCCATCCACCTGATGTAAAAGAAAACGTGATTCATCAGACCAGGCCACCTTCTTCCATTGCTCCATAGTCCAGTTTTGATTCTCACGTGCCCATTGTTGGTGCTTTTGGTGGAGTACAGGGGTCAGTATGGGCACCCTGACTGGTCTGCAGCTATGCAGTCTAATGCACAACAAACTGCGATGCACTGTGTATTCTGACACCTTTCTATCAGAACCAGCATTAACTTCTTCAGCAATTTGAGCAACAGAAGCTCGTCTGTTGGATCGGATCACATGGGCCAGCCTTCGCTCCCCACGTGAATCAATGAGCCTTGGCCGCCCATGACCCTGTTGCCGGTTCACCATTGTTCCTTCCTTGGACCACTTTTGACAGATACTGACCACTGCAGACCGGGAACACCCCACAAGAGCTGCAGTTTTGGAGATGCTCTGATCCAGTGGTCTAGCCACCACAGTTGTCAAAGTCGCACAAATCCTTTCACTTGCCCATTTTTCCTGCTTCTAACACATCAACTTTGACGACAAAATGTTCACTTGCTGCCTAATATATCCCACCTACTAACAGGTGCCATGATGAGGAGATAATCAGTGTGATTCACAGTGCTCATAATGTTATGCCTGCTTGGTGTATAATGTATAGTTTATTATCATTTACTACTGCACAGTGGACATTTAATTGTATGACAACTGTTGTAAGCACTTTGGTTGCTAAAATCCAAACAATTCCACAGTTCAATTTTAGTTTTATCCTTTTTGCTGTTAATATACAGTCATTTCTTTTATCGACGCTTAAGTTCTGTTTTTTTTTTTTCTAGTTACGTTTATTTTCTAGTGAGCAAATATTTGCCCCTACATCCGTGTACATTTCTGAAAATGAAACCCCGATCCTGTGTGCGTAAAAAATGACCCCTCATCCTTGCTTGGTAAGGTATTATTTCATTTTAAATAATGAAAACATGACTGTATCTCCTCTCGAGCACCTCACGAGATAAAGGCACAAACATGCTATTATGAATTTGAACAGCGTGAATGCGGTGTCCTTCGGGTTACCGTGGTGACAGAAATGACATTCGGAATGAGGTAAAAGAGAGAAAAACAGAGGAAGAAAGTAGTCATGGCCCTGAAACGTATAATATTCTGCTTGCGTAGAGAGAGAGAGAAAGAAAGGGGGGGCGGGGAGTTTACAATATAAGAAGGTGATCAGATCAGACCATGCAGACAGACCATTTCATTAGAAAAAAAAGGCAGAAATCTATGTGAAATCTATGTAAGGCTGAGAAAGAAATTATTTTTTTGTTCCCCAAAGGCACCACATAATGACCTTGCACTCATCCATCCTGCATATCTATGAGTTTAGAGACGCTGATGCTCCAAGGTACTGAGTCAAACAGGAAGTAATACTTTTAACAAAGAACCTTTACTGATGTCCAGTACAGTAAATTCTCACTTCACTCTAACTGTTATCTAACTGTTAATACACATAGGATAAGAGATGGTGTGTGTTTTTTCACTATGACATTCTTATATATTGTAGCACTTTAGAAAGATGCTAAAAAAAGGAACTAGAATAGAATTACGCTTTAGTTTTGCCCCCAGCATTGATTGTTTTTCTTTTGTGTAGAAAACGTGCTCTTTCCCTCTTCGTTTTCTTCCTTATTTGTTCTTGCCAAATTTTCACCCACCATCCAGCTCCACCAATCATACAACATTTACCACCCGAGGAGGGTGAAGTGCTTCTTTTCAGACATATAAAGACAATCAGTGAAGCAGCTGCATCACTGGGTTCTATAATGTCCTCAGAGGAATACACTGTCTGCCCTCTTCCACATACCGGAGCTCACAGACATCCCTGATTGGCTAAAGTGTCTCTGTGATTGACAGGGGACACTGAGTAGTATTTAAATGTAATGAGATGAGATGTGACCCTTGCACAGTTGCAGGAAAGTAAAAACTATAGCTTGGCATAAAGTATATTGAGAAGATTTTTATATATGAACAAAATAATTCATAAAAGAAATTACTTTAGCAAAGTTTATGTACCGTATCTCCTTAAGAGATTGCTCTCATGGCTGGATTTTGATCCTGGAATAAATTTATTCAAAAGCATTCAAAGTTGAACATTGTTTATGTACGACAGCATATCATTTATCTGAGCTGAAGCTAATTTCTTTCAGTCATCATCAAGACTGTGCAGTAAAAAAGAAATGGCAGAACTTTCTGGCATTGCTTACACATTTTCAAAAATTATACCATTATTATTTTTGCTTAGTAGAATATACAGTAATGTTGTATGAGAAAGAATCAGCATTTTCCAGTAATGTCTGGTGAATCACTTTTTATTGCATAAAATGCAATTAAACATTATTTCCCCTGAGTGTATCATACCATACAGAGAAGATGGTTTATTACAGTTTCACAGATTGGTATATTAATAAATACATTATAAAAAGCATTTTAAATTTTAGTTTAGTGTAATATATGTGTAATTACTACAGACATAAACATGAGCATGTATATGCGCATTTAATGAAAGTGGTAACAGATTTTCAATAAGAATAAAAAGAATGGAACATTGTACATTTTATCTGTTTACGGTTACAAATAATATTCTGGAGCATTGACAAAACAATCTTATAGTGTTATAGTTTAATATGTTAAAGCTTTACTTTATATTGCTGTAGCACATCAAAGCTGCAATCTTCCACATTTCCACATTTATATGAAATCAAAACAGGATGAATGAATATTTAAAGCCTTTCTCCAATCATAAGTTTTATTATCAGAATTTTCAGCATTATTTTAATTGGTGTTTTTTTTGCACCATTACCTTCTAATTAATAAAGCAGCAAAAATCAGTTAATTTCTAAAATACAGTACAATGTCTAATAACCAGTGTTATAGAAAATATAGAAGTGAACAATTTTGCATGAACATCCGTTTCCTTCCAAACAAATGACTATTTTGTGAAATTTCACCATAACCATTTTCATCTACTTGGTATGTACACACAGGGGTAGGGCTTGCATGCTGTTCCGCACGTGCCCATCCCTCACGTGAACATCCATGTTGACGAAAAGATAGACCATTTTGTGTGTTCCCGTCTCGATTAAACATGTTACATATCACATTTAAACGAAAGCTCGTCTTTATACCGGTGTTAAATTATTTATAAAATTCAACTACACTACAATTTCGCGTGTCCAGCTTAAAAACTAGCCCTGGAATACATTTTTACATACTATATCCCCTCTGCGCCCCCTCCACAAAAAAAGATTGACCCTTCCTAATTGCAAATGGGCGACTGCGTCCATTTTTAGGTAGATACGACTTTATATATAAATCGCTTAAACTTTTAACATGTGTTCAAATAGTTTGTAAGGATTATTTATTTTATGTAGAATTTGCTTGTTTTAATAACATTAATCATGGATTCATATAAATTTTCCTATGCGCATAACAAGGGTGGAGTTTAAAGTTGGTATTTTCGTCTGTCCCCGTCTTGTGAAGAAATGGTACATCTCAGTGATGTCACGCCCACTTTGGTTGCTAACGCTATAGTTGAGAATGGCTCTATTATTGTTTACGTCCTGAGACTTGAACGGCGCAATGGCGAATGAAAGAGAAGGAAAAACTACTAAAATGGCAAGTAACTCCAAGTCATGAAAGTGATGAAAACTAGTACTGAAACATATATGTTCCGAAACTCATGGAGTTACGCAACGCGACACGGAGGCAATTAGTGTTAAGGAGCGGGGCGCGAAGCCGCAAAAGATCCGCCAGTATGAAGCGGGACGCGGTGAAAGTTTTGAGGTCGCTGCCGCTTCAGGGCAACGACCCAGGTGACACGACCATCGAAGAGGCCTGCTTTACCCTGGGCTTGTCCAAGCGGGCCAGCCTCGAGAGTGCTGGCGTGGTCATGGCACCGCGGTACAACCTACTCCGTGAAGTGGGTCGGGGAAGCTACGGGATCGTCTACGAGGCCGTGGCCCGTAAAACCGGTGCTCGCGTGGCGGTTAAGAAGCTCCGTTGCGACGCACCAGAGAAGGTCGAGCTGGCCCTGGCTGAGTTTTGGGCCTTGGCGAGCGTGGAGAAGAAACACGAAAACATCGTCCAGCTGGAGGAGTGTGTGCTGGAGAGGAATGGCATGGCGCAGAAAATGAGTCACGGAAACAAAAGATCCAAACAGTATTTACGATTAGTGGAGACTTCATTAAAAGGTGAGCTGATTTATGTAACCTCAGTGTTATGTCACCAGCTGGTAGCAGCTACCCTGAACACACACACACACACACACACACACACACACACACACACAGCACCACTTCTAAACAGAGTCTCTGTAAAACATTAGCTGTAATGCACCATCTACATGATCTAACTTATGTGAATGCATCTGTATATTTTATTAGTTTTTTCCTGGAGTAGTGTGTTCAGAAGCAGTGAGTGACACAGCTTCCTGTGTTTTCACTTCCTGTATGTGATTGAAGTAACTCAATCCAAACAACCTGCATCATTATTCTCTCCTAAAAGCCTCGTGCATGTGGTGTCAAAAGTGAAATATAAGATATAATTGTAGTTGTTTATTAACACTTGAGCTAGTGTTGTGTTAGTTTCCTAAACTGAGCTTGCAGCCTGTAAGAGAACATCGTGTTCCAGTGTTTTCTTATTAACCCCTTCCTTCCCAGTACACATCCATTAACCCTCCCATCCCCTGCCCCCTTTTCTTCTTGTGGCCTTGTTTTGCTGTCTGTTCAGTCCCCTTTCTGCACTCAACTCAACATCATGAGCTATTATAATAATGTCTTATTTCAGGATTACATTTATCAGGTTTCAGATTTCCATCCTCTTCATACTGTTGCATTTGAGCTATTTTTCTTTCCTGTTTGTGTGTGTTTTTCTAGTAGTAGCTGTTGATTCTGTTCATACAGGACTGTAGGGTTGTGTAAGCCTGAGATGTTTTGCAACCCTGGTCTAAAAATTAATTCCTTTATTTGGAAAAAAGAATGAAATCAGGATGTGAAAAACACAGCTTAAATAATTAGTGTTTTACAGGTTGCAAAGTAGAAAATATTTCTAACCTATTGCAAAAAGCTCAGCCATATACCAAATATTTGGAATATATGGAAATATTTGGAAAAGAAAATTTAAAGAAAATTTATTCACAAAATATTATTCTATGACTCTGATAAAATAAATTTTCTTTTCCAAATATTTCTTTTTCATTAATTTGAAAATGAGAAATGCATCTTCCTCCCTGTGCTGGCTTCACTGCAGCCTTTCCACTTTAAAATCCTCAAAAGAAGCTTTGTCAGCGATTACGAGGCCCTGACCGATAACCAGTGCCAGTACAGTGTTGTGAGGAAGATGACCAGTCACTCTGTGTAGATATCGGTGCGTAGTTGTTAACTTAATGTTTTGTCCGATTACCACTGTAGTCCTGACATAGTTAACACAGGGATATGAATAAACCAGCAGCTGCACGCTAAAGAAAGACTCCAGTCACTCCAGAGCAGAAAAACCGGACCATCTTTCTATTTCAAGAACCAAAAAGACCACCCCAAGCCACTCTTCTGCTTTATTTCACTGCTAAAGCCTTCATGGATGTGTAAAGGTTTAGTCAAAACAATGATCACCACTATGTGTAAATATTTAAAAATATGCACAGCAGCTGATCTTCAGTGTTCTTCAGATTCATATGAAGCACAGAAGAATTCTTAAAATACTGGCTTATCAGTTTAACACCAGCTCTGAATTCATCAGAAGAACATGCAAAGCTTTCCCTGACTCGGCAACACGCAGCCAGGCCGATTAGATACAACTGTATTGTGTACTAAACTTGTTTGTTCAGTCCATAGTGTCCCTCCTCCCTTCCCAGCGTTCCCTTGCCAATTCTCTTTCTTGGAGACGACTTGTAGATTCGAGAGACTTGTAGATTCAAAACAACAAAATAAAACTTAAAATCTCAATCGGAACAAAATTTGCTTCCAAAAATTCCAACCATTTCCAGCTAATTTGGAAGGAGTGTAGATACTCACCCCATGCTAACAGTAGCATGAAGCAAGAGTGCATTCAAGAATGCGATCAGCTCATTCTTGATTGCTTTCTTAAAGGTGCCATTGTTTATACATTTTTTGCTGTTGCAGGTGAGCGCATCCCTGGTTATCCCGAGGAACCATGCTACCTCTGGTTTGTAATGGAGTTCTGTGAAGGAGGCGACCTGAACCAGTACATCCTCTCACGGCTGCCTGACCCACGAACCAACAGGAGCTTTATGAAGCAGCTGACCAGCGCTGTGGCCTTCTTACACAAGAACAACATTGTCCACCGCGACCTCAAACCCGACAATATCCTGATCTCGCATAGATTCGGCACGCCCATCGTCAAGGTGGCCGACTTTGGTCTAAGCAAGGTGTGCGCCGGGCTCAGTTGTGTAGAACATGGGTCTGAAGGCAGCACTGAAAAGAACGTCAATGTCAACAAGTTTTGGTTGTCATCAGCATGCGGTTCAGACTTCTTTATGGCGCCCGAGGTTTGGGAAGGCCACTACACGGCTAAGGCAGACATCTTCGCACTCGGCATCATCATCTGGGCTATGCTCGAGCGGATCACGTTTATTGATGGGGAGTCGAAGCGCGAGCTCTTGGGCACATACATCCGTCAGGGCAGTGAGATTGTTCCAGTGGGTGAGGCACTGCTCGAGAACCCCAGGATGGTCCTGCACATCCCACAGAAGCCACGCAGCTCAATGTCCAAAGCAGTCCGGATGCTTCTGCATGACATGCTAGCCGTGAATCCGGAGGATCGACCGG
This sequence comes from Hemibagrus wyckioides, assembly GCF_019097595.1. Lineage (NCBI taxonomy): Eukaryota > Metazoa > Chordata > Actinopteri > Siluriformes > Bagridae > Hemibagrus > Hemibagrus wyckioides. The sequence goes on from NC_080724.1 coordinate 11,672,474, forward strand.
ATGCCTTCCAGCTTGAGCACAGAATGGACCAAGTCACGAGTGCCACATGAACCAGAAGAGATGCACTCCAAGCTGAGTTATAGGTGAGTTTTCTGAGACTCTGCTACATGTTATTGTTATTTGTGGAAAGTTTTAGCACTTTCGGGCAATTGAGGTGCTTGGCGGAAGGTCACAGTCCTGAATTTTGTTTCTGAAAGTTCTAGTGAAGCAGGCTTGGTCAGGTGTGAGACCCAGTACTATACAGTTTACTGGACCCACGTTAATACTTGAGGTTTCTGCTCATTGCCACACTTCAGGCAGAAATCAGGACCTGTTCTGTTCTCTGAGAATCTCAGCAGTACCAAAATTTGACCTTAGAACCCTGAAAACATTGTTGGGATTATACCTCACTCAAGTTCGTTGTTAGGTGCTTGGACCCCCGTGAAAGCCATATGTTTACACACTTTAGTGACTGTTGCAACTGTTAAAAGTCTTCTAGAAAGTCAGACAGGTCCAGGGTAAGTTACACCACTTCTGTACTGTCCCTATAAGGGTCGTTGCCCAACGTAAGATGAGGGCATGGCTGGGTCTCGATGAGTCACATGTCTACAGCTTTAAAACTCTAATCTGCAGCAGGCTGCACATGTCTCCCCGAGATTTACCGCCTGTCTTCATTTTGACATGTGCGTCCTACATCTTTTATTCTTTGCCTATTCAGGAATTTCTGGTGCCGCCCTCTGTTGTGTATCGCCTTGATTAATTCCAGAAAGCTTCTGGCTGCAGGGGCTGAGTGTGTTTGCCTGATTTTCCCAGCTACCTTGGGTGTTTGAACCCGAAGACATTTCACATCTAATTAGATAAACAGGATCAGACATCTTTCACGCAGAAAGGCAGACTCCAGATAAGCTCACGAAGAACTTATGAGCTCAACTCATCATTAAGAGCTAAATTAGCATTACGTGCTTGCGTGCGACACTGAAAAATGTTGCAGGTGTTTTAAAGGTTAGAAGTCATTCAGTGAGCTCATTGCTCAAGTATGCAGTTGTGTCTAACAATAAAATCACACTTGATCAGGACTTAATCAGGACATGCCTTATAGTAACTGCTCGCATGTACTGTATAACTCGATACTTAAAATTTCCAAGCTGGAGCAGGTTTATTGAATGCTGGGTTAGCATCCATCTCTTTGAACTGTAAAAAGCATTCATTTTAAAAGTGCCACCTTCATTGGTTGGGCTTTAGTTAGATGGACATGGATGTTACATGGTGGTCAATAAACAAACAACCTTCAGTTGTTCAACAGACATGCTTCAGTTTTGCTTATTGCCACTTTAAACACAGTCCAGCCGATTTCCGGTTTAGGCATTGACCTCCTAAACCGTTTTAGTGTGTGCGATTGTAACGTTCTTTGTGTTATGGTGTGATAACGTGTTACACATTCTGTACTCTAATACTCAAATCTCAACTCGTGAAAAAACAACTATTACGATGTTTGTCTGCAAAATCGCAAAATAGTCACGTCAGTTATTTGGTTGTATTTTGTCTTCAATAACTTGTTGACAAAACCCGTTTCACTCTGGATGTCGAATGTAGCAGCATGTTTACACAGCCGAGTTCCTTCACTCGGCCTCTGTTATACAGAGCAGTTATACAAGAAGTACCCCCACCCCACCCTCCCACCGGTCCCGCGCCTTCCTCCCCCACTGTACTGAGATGGAATCAGACAGGCTGGCCTGTGTGTGCGTGTGTTGCACACAGGGTGGGGTCCCGAGACAAGAGATTGTGACTCGTGTTATTTCTCCCCAGCCTCAGATAATAGGACAGGATTACAAATGAAAGGGAGAAAATTGTAGTAGTTTGTAGAGTACGCCCCTCCCCCTTTTCTCAACACCGCTGCTACGCCTGCAACACTGTGAGAGACCACAGACCACCGAGCACTCACGCCTGGAACATTTTGTCCTCACGCAGCCGTGTTTTTTACATGTTGGCCACACGGCTAAGCTCTGGACCATAGCTGGGTTTAATTAGGCCATCTCTCTACAGTTAAAGACTACATGCAGAATACAGAAACTTCAGAGCGTTTCAGCAAGGGCATGACATTTCATTTCAGTGTTTAGAATTGATTTCATTTATTTATCAGTTTCTAATCACATTACTGATCTGCTTTAATCTGTGCTCTGAGATTTTGGACTGTAAAAAGGCAGTTTGTTTGTTTATTATGATTAATTTTATTATTCATTAAACATGTAAATAAACAAAATAATTGATCAGTTTGGAGCATTTTATTTAAAAATAACAAAAAATTAGTCAAATAATTAATTAATTAGTTTAGCCAAACATTTTCTGTTTCTTCTTCTTTTTATAATTATTATGACTATATTAAATAGATTAAGTTAAATGGATAGAAATTAGATAAAGTATTTTATTTTATTATCTCTTGTTTTTGAACTCAGCAGAACAAATTCCTTGTAAGTAAAAATGTGCTTCACTAATAAATAATTCAGTTTCCCATTTTTCCAATTTCCTCTGTTTCTCATTCTAATTCAGACCATATGATTCTGATTCAGACCATATGATTCTGATTCAGACCATATGATTCTGATTCAGACCATATGATTCTGATTCTGATTCAGACTATGATTCTGATTCTTATTCAGACAATATGATTCTGATGGTGTTTATGCTTTGATTCTTACAATCTATGATCTATTATTAGATTATTATTATAGTGCATTATGATTACATTAAATTGATAATGATAATGTTAATATTACATGGATGTTGTTCCAGCCTTGTGCTCATCTCTCTGTACCCAGTGAGATATCAGATTCAGTTAATTCTGTCTTAATGATCTCTGTTTGTGTTGTTTGTGTCTCCTCAGGTTCGAGAGCAGCACGAGCGTCCGATCGCTCAGTGCGATGGGGAACAGGATCTACTAGTCTCAGAACTGTGACGCGTGTATCAGTATGATGACAGGAAATTAAACTCTTCAGTTTGTGATGGAAATCAGCCTGGGGCTTGCAAATCCCACAAACGATCACGCCTGACATTTCTGCATGTCTGGTCTTCAGTTGTTTTTCCCGTTTTCCTTCTTTTAAGACTTATCAGCACGGTTTATAGGTTTTTGCCCATCATTTTTTTTGTTTTGTTTGCGTGCTTCTTTGTTGTATCGGTGGGACCACAGACAGGAGAAAACTCGACATGTTGCACTTTGTTATTCTCAACTCTGCACTTCTCACAACCTTAAAGGGCGACCGTGGCCGGCGTTCCAGATTCTAAAATGTTCTTTGGGATGTTGAGGAATGTTCTGGAGTCAGCACGGGAGTAATAATAGTCATCGAAAAGCACACTGTGAAAAAAGTGTGTGTGTGTGACTGAGCAACAGCTTCCTGTTCCATAAACTCACTCCTGTGCCTTATTTCATTTTTTTTTAAAATTTGTCACAGATTTGATATATTTTGAACTGAATCCTCACTTATCCTTGCATGCAAAAAAGGACAGCACTACAAAAAGGCCAGGATTCAGTGCTAGAGGGCATTTTATTTTTATGTAGTGTTTTTTTGTGTGTGTAAAAAAACTTGCATATTCCAAAATATGCACACACTAATTATGTTCATTTTGCAGGATTGTGGTCCAAGTAAGACGTTCAGAGTTCTTCCAACATCCCTTCAGCTACGTGTTAATGGAGTCCATTATGCTGCAAAGCCTTCTCTAAAATGTACAGTTACAATTTATCATGATATCTTTATCATGTTAGATTGACCAGCCGTAGATAAAATAACAAAATATGATTAAAAAAAATATGTGCCCCCCTGACCCATATGACCATACATGACCCTTATCTATTACTTCACTGGAACTAAGATTCTCCAACACTGTTCCAGCATGACAAAGCCGCTGTGCACAAATCCCCTGAGCTTTATGAAGACATGGTGTGGAGATGAAGGTTGAAGAACTCAAGTGTCCTCAAGAGTCTCCTCAGCATCCCAACAGCAGGGTCTGATCTCACTAATGCTCCTGTAGAATGTGTGAATGAATGAACACTAATCCCCATAGCTACACTCCAATATCTAGTGGAAAATTTTCCGCTAATAATAAGTGGAGGTTATTATATCAGCAAAGGACATGGGTGTAATGGTCAGGGGTGCACATATTTTGGTGTTTTTATATCTGTGAAACCTACATCTTTATCAGTTTTCATTAACTTTATATAGTTATTATGTTGACCCTTCAGTTGTGTACAGGGTGAAAAGGGAAATACATGGACTTCAGTTTTGGGAATTTTAGTTTATTGTCTGTTTAATCAAGTTTCATGAGTCAACAGAGATTGTACATATCAAAGAAGACATGAACACGCTGCTTCCCCTGAACTGGCCAGATGCTGTTTTTATATCATATCCAAGGCCGTGTCGATTGCGGCCCTCTTTCCACAATCTTTCTGCGAGGTTCAGTTTCCGGCTCATATTGTGAACTTGTTGATTTTCCTGGTTTACTTGTTCGATGGTTCTACCTCATTTTTTCCACCATGTTCTTGATGTTGGGTCAGTGACGGTTTATTTTGCTATAACAGCATGCTGACTTTGAGCTATATTAGTTGTGTAGCTCCTGTGATATCTAGCTAATTAAATAACAAACAAATAAACAAAAAAAAGTGTGGTGTTGTTTATTTGCTGTTGTTTTTTATTGTAATTTTGATATATTTCATAATATATACCTCTTACCTGAGGCCACCTACTGCTTTTCCTGAAAAATTCACGCTTACTGGGACGTTCTTGTCTTTTATCGTTGTTGTTCTTTTACTGCATCAGTAACCGATGCTCTATATACCTCAAACCATCATCACATGCCATTCTCATCTGCTTTTCCTCTAAGTCAGGAAGAATTTCCTCTGATTAAACGTTTGCAGGTCAAACGCACCCGCTGCCACGGCTAATCAGCGGGCTAAAAGGAAAAGGCAGAAATCTTCGGACATTTCAGACAAACTGCTATGAACAGAGAACTTGGCACTTGACCTACAGATATTTCTTTCTTTCTATTTAGAAAATCATGGCGTTAATGTTCTTTATCTACATTTTTATGTCCGTTTAATTTGATTTTGACTGAATGTTAATAAACATTCAAAGATTCTGTGAAGTATTGTTTTATCATGTACATATTTTTTTCCTAAATAAATGAGCAATGAAATAAACAGTTTACTGTGTACTTGCTTTAATACATAAACTTGTACCCCAAGGCGTGTCTTTTTTTTTTTTTTTTAAATAAATAAATCTAACAATTTACACATACTGAAAGTTTACTTGAGAATATGAAGTGATATTTTAGTCAAATTTTTTTCACATATTTACTTTTTATATTTATAGCGTTAAGTTTTATCATAATATATACTACCATTTTCTCCATTTTTATTACATGTGATAAGAAAACATCTGAGAAACCTGATGGTGTAAATGAAATATTTTCCTAGGGGTGTGAAATATTTGTCCTGGACTGTACATGCAATAGTTTAGAAACTAAAAGTTGATTTTTTTTAATGCAGTAATTAAGTAAAGTAAAGTAAAAAAGTCATTACAAATTCAATAATAAAAAACAATTATGTATAAAATAATTATACATGAATAATTAGTAAATGTATCAATTGTTTCATTATTATTTATTAAATAATTACGCAATAAATAAACAATAGCTAATAGATGTTAGTACTTAAATAATTAAAAAAATAATTATAGATTAAATTATAATTAAATGGTTATATTTGAATGAACGTTTAGGCTTGAACATCTAAATAATAATACGAGAAATAAACAACAAAATAAATTATCAATTTTATAGCATTCAATATAGCTCAAGACATTATTATTATTATTATTATTATTATTATTATTATTATTATTATTATTATTATTGTTGTTGTTGTTTTTAGGTAAAAAATATTTTTAAACAAATGCAATTTTAAAAGAATCATTGATTTATTTTTTATACATGCCTCTAAATATCCACCCAAGGCCCAAATTAATTATGTTCATTATTACTACTATTATTTTATTGTGAATTTGTGTGTCCTGTTGCCATAGTAACACTCCACCATTGCACTGGTTTATTCTGTGATGAGATTTGTTGTCTCGTGCTGGACCGCTGTGTCATCGTCAGCACGAAATCAGCATGGCCTTCATGTTCAGTCACCGCGTTCAGGAGGTCAACAACCGTGTAAACACCAGCGGGGAGAGAATCGTTGAGGTCGTGACACGTCAGGATCGTAACAAGAATATTCTGGCCTTGGACTGTAGAGATGTAAACTTCATCATAATGAGAAATGTTATGTCTACAGTTCCAGGCATCTAACAAACAGTGCTTTATTATTATTATTATTATTATTATTATTATTATTATTATTATTATTATTATTATTATTATTAGGACAAACTTTGTTTGTAATTGTAATCTGTAACTAAGATTTAATCATTTTTATATAAAAGTGAAATTTGAAAAACCTAGAAATTCCTGTTCATGACATGTATGATGTAAAGTGTTGTATCAGCTGCTGTGTGTGTGACTGACAGTCAACATGGGAGGCCATAGAATACAGTGTGTACCCTTTCCTTTAGGAACAGAATGTGTACTGCGTGTATGTGTGTGTGTGTGTGTGTGTGTGTGTGTGAGACACAGAATGGTAAGGAAGGAAACTACACCAATGAGTACTTTGTTTCTCATTAAATATTTCAGTTTCTTTTGCAAACTTCTTTATAAGACAGCAGTGCAGAGTGGAATGATTTCATATGTGATGTTTTGGCAGATTAATGCATTTTCGGAGAGATCTGTTCATCCAACCTTTTATCCCTCACCTTTGATACCTTTGATGTACATATGATTCACTAGAGATATTGAATGAGAATACAGATTAAGGCTGCGTTGATTCAGCCACTGTGGAGACATTAGGCCTTTTCTTAATGTGTCTGAGAGAGAGAGAGAGAGAGAGAGAGAGAGAGAGAGAGAGAGAGAGAGAGAGAGAGAGAGAGAGAGAGAGAGAAAGTCTTCGTGTCAACAGGAAACACAGCCTATAGAGGAGAGTGGAGCTTAGCAGCTGAACATCTCCAAATACAGAGTGTGTTCTTTATCATATCGAGACCAGCAGTGTACAGAACAAACACAAATGTGCACACAGTGAAAAGAAAAAACAAAGATTTATCTAACGTGTTATATATCAGAGATTCAGCACATTTATTTTCCTGAATTTGATTATATATTTCAATAAAACTGCAACATTACATCTCACAACTCCAGAATCTTTAGGTTCTCCTGGGGTCTCCAGTTTCCTCCCCAAAACACAACTGAGATCAATCTTACACAGGACTGACATCAGAAACCGCCAAGACAACTCCAAGACTAGGACTAGCCTAGATTGGGTCATGAGGTTTTACGTTTTCTTGTGGTCCCACTCCAGCGTTTTCTTTACACCGTGACTCTACGTATTCTTTCTGAAACTTTAACTTTTTTCAATTCTGCATTCGGAGCACATTTTGCCTTATAAAGGCTTCTGCCGGGTGAATCAGCAGAAATGGAAACGCTCACAATTGGATGGTAATGGATTTGGTGGATGGATTTGGTTTGGATGTCGCTGTCACCGTGACTCTGTTATACTCATGTTGTCTTACCTAATCATCAATTAGGACAGGACGATGGAAAGAGTTTTTCAATCTGCATCTTCTGGGGGAAAAAAGAGAGAATAGGGGCCAGTTACATACGTCCTTCAGGACATTGTGTTCTTAATGGATATCTCTTTCAAGTCAGAAAAAAAGATGCGAGCTCTCACAACTTGTGAAAAGAAAAAAAGGTGTGAAAGGTGTAGTTTTCTCTCTCTCTCTCTCTCTTCCTCCCTCTCTCTCTTTCTCTCTGTCTGATTAATCCATTAAATATAACCTATGTCAGTTTGAATCTTATCAAAGTCAGAATGAATCACAAAAAGAGACGCTTTCTGAAAGAGATGAGAGACGCGTCAGAACTGAAAAGGTGCAAAACTAATGGAAGATGAGTATTATATACAGAGGCGCCGCGTTCAATCACACACAAGAAGAACAAAAAAACAGCAAAACACACCAAGATTAAAAAAAGAGGTCAGTGAGCCGTAAGTCTAACTTTCTGTTTGGATCCTGATTGCAGAAACTGAGCGAAGACATCAGTATAGGGAATAAAACACGTGGGGGTGTGAAGCTATAGGAAAATTATCAACGTGGTGTGATGGATAATCAGAACAGGTCAAGCTAGAACATGCTCGGCAACAGGAAATGAAATAAATACTGAAATTTTAATATCACAGAGCTGTTGAATTCTGAATTCTGATTGGTCGACTGGTGTTGATTAATTTCCTCTAACAGCAGCTCTGACAGAAGCGCAGCTGCAAATCACAGGATTATATTAACACACTCTTCCTAATACGATTATTTCCATAGTAACAGCTTATTCACAGGGACTTGAATGGTGGATGCTGCATATGGTGGATTATTTTCCTGTATCAACACATGCCTGAGTGGTTTCTTCTTATTTTATACACTTTTGTTTAAATATCAGAGGAATAAATCCAGACTGTATAGTTTTTTGTTTTGTTTTTTTTTGTTTTTTTTGGGGGGGGGGGGGGGTTGTTCGGGGTGAGTTCTAGACATTTAGATGGGTTAAAAAGGTGGAACATCTTCACTGGAACATCTAAATCAGCAGGAATGGCAAAGATTAGTATGTCTACATTTTATTCAAATCAAGACAGAATCGAGCATCAAGACAGAATCTACAGGAACTTAAAAAAAATAAACAAATCCTGCTTTTTATTTTTTTTTATTTATTTATTTTAAAGAATGATGTCGCTTGGATAAATCCAAACTTCTCAGCACTGAGTATCGGCATGCTCATGTCAGTGTATGTCCTGGTGCTCACACACACTTCCACAACATTCGTGAGGGCATGAAGAAGAGTGTGAGCCTAAATGTTTTTTTCATACAGTCTATTAATATATTTTGATCTTACTATTGTTAATTTTAGAATGTTTGTTCAGTAACAGTATAGCAGTACACTGTATTGTTGTGTTGATGTGGATGTAGTGTGTAGGGGGCTGATGATGGTCACTCCACTGTGTTGTTGAACCCTGTAGCACTTTTATACTTGTAGGAGGCTTCATGCCCCCCTTTACAACTCCCCTTCCCCTCCACCTTCCTGCAGTTACATATCTGCCCTATGGCAGATAACTTTACCATCTTTATCACCTTCACCACCCACTTTTCCTCTCTTCTTCTCTCTGCTCCAAACAGACCTAGGGCATCTCTTTATCTCTTCATCTTTCCATCTCTCCATCTCTCTGAGCCATGACTCTGACTTGGCTTTAAGGAACTCCAGCTCGTAGGAGGATGAGACGTTGGTTTCAAGGTGATGCTGTTGTTGTGGAGAGAAAAAAAAAATCTCCAAGCAAAGAAAGTCGTGATGTCTTGACTGGTGCACTTACCTCTCTTGACCATCTGAGGACCTGAGAGCACGATTCGTCCCTGAGCAGGAACGAGTTCAACAGCACCTCCTAGAGGCTGAAAATTGCTCATATCGAGAACTCCAGTTTGTGCTTCGAGAACTTCAAGCAAAATATCCATCATAATAACTAAATTTAGCTTATTTTCTTCTATCTATTTAACTATCTACTTGGCGTTTTTCTCTTTTGTGGCTTGTCAAAAATGTATTCCACATAGTCTGAGTCTGAGTTTTCTCTCACCTCCCACAAACAAGCCGGTATTTGATTAGTTTCTATGTGTGAATGTGTGTGATGTCCTGTGCTGTAGCCGTGTCTCATCCAGGATGTGTTCTTGCCTCACACCTAGTGTTCCTGATATTCATCTCCATCCTTGACCAGGATAAATAGTTTCTTTACAGTGCAGTGCCTTTTGGAGAAGGAGGTAAGGCTTAGCGTTCCTTCATTGGAGATTTAAATTCTTTTTAGAGAACTCATTTTGGACTCATTTTTAGCTTAAATTGTCTGCTATACGAATTTCGGTTTAAAATAACTAACAAAACAAAATAAAGATTTAGTTTTAGCGTGATTTATAATAATAAGATGATAAGATAAGATAAGATAAGATAAGATAAGATAAGATAAGATAAGATAAGATAAGATAAGATAAGATCCAAAAGGAAATTCACTTGAGACTGCTTCAGATTACACAAGAGAAATAAATATAAATAATATATAAATGAAATATACTATATGTACAAAATGTAGAAAAAGGTGCTTCATCTTAATCTTTTTTAAACAATTTCTCTCATTTCCTTTGTTTTGTATCATGTCAGCCTCCCTGTAATCAGATTCTCACATCACAACATGTCAAGCAATGGCATTTATTTTGTCATATTTCAGACACCATCAGCAACGTTTCACCCACACCTTCTGTGTTATTTGTTTCCTCCGTCCAGCAGGAGCTATATCTTTCCTACATCCTGCCACAGAATTAAGTCAGAGGCATGTTTACGATGTTGGATTAGTGTAGTTCTCCATGTGGAAATGCACTGCAGTCATCTTTACGACTGAATAAACATGTTTTATCTGTTCATACTACCGTCTGATCCGTCCTGAGTGCTGTGCTCACACCCTACTGCTGTTTCTCTGGAGTTTGTCTGCTGCCTGACTTGTGAATTTGTGTTTTTCTTTTTGTCCTTGAGCGCAGGAGGATTCATCATCACCATGGAAGAATGTTTTGTATTCAGCAAATTTATTCATTTTATAACAAAATGAGGAAAATATTTCTACTTTATGTGCACTTAGTTTTAATGCCTTCATGACTTTGTTTTTGTATCTGTGATTGATTTTAATATTACAAATGAATAAATATTTATTAACGATAAATAGAACCAAAGGAATAATCATTTATCTATCACAGCGAAACATCTGAAAATACTGATTATAGTTCATGTATGAATGGGATAAATTTATGTTAGACAATAATGTTAGAGCAACAGAGAGAGATACACTGATTAGGCATAACATTATGAGCACTGACAGGTGAAGTAAATAAAACTGATTATCTCCTCATCCTGGCACCTGTTAGTGGGTGGGATATATTAGACAGGAAGTGAACATTTTGTCCTCAAAGTTGATGTGTTAGAAACAGGAAAAATGGGCAAGCGTAAGGATCTGAGTGAGTTTGACAATGGCCAAATTGTGATGGCTAGGCAACTGGATCAGAGCATCTCCAAAACTGCAGCTCTTGTGGGGTGTTCCCAGTCTGCAGTGGTCAGTATCTATGAAAAGTGGTCCAAAGAAGGAACAGCGGTGAACTGGAGACAAAGTCATGGGCAACCAAGGCTCACTGGTGCTTGAGCGGAGCAAAGGGTGGCCCGTGTGATCCGATCCAACAGGCGAGTTACTTTTGCTGAAATTTCTGAAGAAGTTAATGCTGGTTCTGATTAAAAGGTGTCAGAATACACAGTTTTGCAATTTGTTACGTATGGGGACCAGTCAGGGTGCCCATGCTGACCCCTGCGCACCGCCGATAGCGCCAACAATGGGCAAATGAGCATCAGAACTGGACCAGGGAGGTTACGTTTTCTTTTACATCACACATCGGGTGTGTGTGCATCGCTTACCTTAACACATGGCACCAGGATGCACTATGGGAAGAAGGCAAGCCGGTGGAGGCAGTGTCATGCTTTGGGTAATGTTCTGCTGGGAAACCTTGGGTCCTGCCATCCATGTGGATCCATGTACCACTTACCTAAGCAATGTTGCAGACTATGTACACCCTGTCATAGAAACGGTATTCCCTGATCGGTATGGCTGATTGGTGTAGGTAGGTAGGTAGGTAGGTAGGTAGGTAGATAGATAGATAGATAGATAGATAGATAGATAGATAGATAGATAGATAGATAGATAGATAGATAGATAGATAGATAGATAGATTGATTGATTGATTGATTGATTGATTGATAGATCGATAGATAGATAGATAGATAGATAGATAGATAGATAGATAGATAGATAGATAGATAGATAGATAGATAGTTTTTGTGTTGCATTGTGGTATGCTTTAGGGAGTAAGTATTTTTGTGATCTTGAAGGATTTTGTGATTGAGAGAGAGAGAGAGAGAGAGAGACAGACAGACAGACATTAAAATGTTCAACTCTATTAAAGCAGTCAATGCCCTGACCAGTGATTGGATTGAGATGCACTCTGTGATGCTGCTAGCTGTTAATTCACATCATGACAGAATCCACTGCACATAATTAGGGGATGAATGGGAGTGACACCTAACATCCGGAAGCTTCTATTATTATATACTGTTTTAACTACATGCTTAAAACAGACTCTTATTGTGACAGCTGCATTAGCAGGTCAGAACTGGATATTAACATTTATGACAAAGTGCTGATCAGTCATGCTGAAAGTGTTCATATTTCTATATCTGTAGCTTTGACAGATTTATATATATTTATACCTTATTGTTTCTATAGCAACAGCTCAGTCACAAGAAAATTAAAGTGTTATTCATAATAGGTTAAAAAAAGTGTGGCATTATTTAATACAGAAAAATAGTGAGATGTTCTGCAAGGAGACATTTATTTATCTATTTGTTCATTTTTATTTTTTACTTCTTGTAACGTTCATTTTTATATTTTGAAGTTTCGGTTTCTCAGTAACATCTCAGCAACCAGCTGAATTTGCTGAAATGTTGTCACTGCTATAACATAAGTGAAAACAGGAAGTTGTTTCATGAACACTAAGTGTAAGTATAAAAGGATAAAATGATGACATATTGTTTCTCAATAAAATACAAATTGCCAGATTGTTGTGGTGGAAGAAAAGTGAACATGCAGTTGTTGGAAAACAACTGAATTATAATAATTATATCTGTTGATTAGTTTCCAATAACAGCAGTTGATTTACTGCAGACAATTCTAGAAAAATCTATTTAACCAATTATTTTATCCCTTACGTAAAACTCCTGATAGAACCGACTCTGGCTCTTTACTTTGTCTCCTATACAAGTTTTTCAGTTTTTCTTTACTTTAATAAAATATCATACAGCAGAAATGCTAGGAAGTGTACAGGAAATGTGCCACTTACAACCATTTGGAAATTTCCAGAACCTCTGTGATGAGCTGTCACTGTAGCGTCTGTAACATCACGTCGTACTGCTGTGGATTATGACGTCACACAGCAGCGTGACGCCTCAGGACGAGGTCTGATCTATGATTCTCACTGAGGCCAGTTCTCCCTCTGTGAGATCAACTCGGTTCTGTTCCGCTGCTTTCTAAATGCCAGAACATCAGTCGTGTGTGTATGTGTGTCTGTGTGTGTGTGTGTCCTAAGACTCCAACACACCCACGCAGCACAACACAACAAGCCCAAGGTGTCGAAACACTTTAAAAAACAATGAAAAATTATGATGGAGGACTCAGGCACTGAGGCTTACAAGCAGCAGCCACAAACTCAGGGTTTGTTATCAGAGACTGGAAGCTGCTGCATAAAAACAGATTTAAAGCAGTAAAGTGGCTGATAAAATGAAATGTAACGAGCGACTCACATGCTTATGTTGAATTTCTAAAGAATGTAAACACGGTTTAAAGGGTCTGTTACGCTTGCAGCTCACTTTAAAGATGCTTTTACTTTCTAGAACAAATAACCTAGAAAAATTCATATAACATGATTAAAAAATATTATTTAACCCCTGTCTTTAGCTGAAGTATACTGCGTGGCTAGGAAACCCATTTTAAAAAGAGTCTTCTAGTCCTGATTGTGTGTTTGTGTTCACATTGGATTCAGTTTATAGACACACCTTTACTCCTCCCACATCTTGTTCAGAAAAGCCTAGATTTTCACACTATAAAGCCATCCAGCAGTTCAATCAGCTAATGTGCTTAAAAGTGATTGTTTTTGCTACTGCTAACTCTATTCACATAACTCTGACATATATTGCTCCTAGCTTGTTACCGCTAGTAACATTACTGAAAGTTTTGTCTGTATTCACTTTTCTGGTGTTGACGTAAAATAGCCTAGCCTAGCCTAGCCTAGCCTATGGACTTTGATTTTGCTTTGCCCTTTTGGATTTGTTCTCTTCGTTCAATTAAACCCCGCATTCGCATCACACTCTGTCACTGGCTGACAGCTGGGTTTAGTATTTGCTTTAGTTGATTATTTTCAACTTTATTGTTATTGTCTTCTTCTCATTGCAAATAACACACACAATCTAAAGTTCAAGTGATGTGAGTAATCCATCTGATATTCTCATTTGTGTGGTTAAAACACAGGCTCTGAAAAAAATCGCTGGGAAACGGTGACATTTCCACCGGGCATGTAGTCAGGCTAAATGTTAATTAGCCTTGTAGGACCTGCTTAACACTGTCATAATATGACAACGGGGCATCACGCTTTTGCTCTCCGCTTCCGGGCTTGAGTGTTTATCAGCTCTTGGCTCTTTATTTCTTTAATTTGGACTGAATAAGGCTGGTGATTTGGCTTTGCTTAAGAGCCAACATTAATCAGATCAGCCAAAAAAATAAGTTGACACTTTTTTTCAATAAGGATGCTGAAAAATCCAAGAGCTCTTGTTAAACCGAGAAGATTCACATTGCTAATTTATACATGTGTAATTTCGATCTGTTTCAGGTGGTAAAACAAAGCTGAGCTAATATTCAGTTGTCTTTAGAGGATTTGAGAAACTAAGATTTACTGAGTCACTGTCAATATGCTTCTGTGTCTTTTGTTGCATTCTGGACTATTTTAAATTAGCTTGACCTTTAAGTGTCAGGTTCATCAAATTAGCACCTCTCCTTGTTCTCACGTCTGTGAGATATAAGAAAAATAGCTCTCTAAATACCCCTATCTATGCAGCATAGCCACATTCATGGTGTATGTTTGCCTGACTTCAGGGAAGCTGCTTGAAATATGTCACTTGTCCTAATTTTCCAGACATGGTAGGCGTTGTTTTCTTTGATACAATGACTGTACAGTCCTCCCAACATCAATTAACTGAGAATTAGCTCTAATTTGGTTTTAAAGCAACTTTGAAAATGGAAACAAGCAAGCTTGATCATAGCAATTCGATTAATAAAAGAAAACCCAGATTGTGATAGATGGACGTTCAGGCTACGCTAGCAGTGAGAGCTTCCAGTCCGAAGTTAACAACATTACTGCTGTTCTCAGGCAGCTAATAAACAGATAGGCAAACTCTCCAGGTCAGGTTCAGGGTTTTATTCACTGAATATTGTACATAGATTGTACACAATAAGGGGAAACAAATATTCAGACACTTTTGTTTTTGTAAAGTCCAGGGCATATATCCACTTCACATAATGTCTTTTAAATACTAAATATGCATTAAAATGTATGGATTTATAAGTATGAACATTGTTTCTGAAAAAACACATTTCTTTCATTGTTTGGAAAATTATATTGCAAACAATTAGCACTGAGACGAATATCAATGCCCCGACGTGTGTGTGTGTGTGTGTGTAGAGTGAGGTATCATCAGGTCGCACTCGAACGCCTGAAGTCATTATTATGAGACGTTATTAAGACTCTGTCGCCCCCTTCTGTATTCTCTTAAACATAGAATATGAAATAGATAAAGAGCTTCAATAAGAACAATTTAATACACAGAGAAAATGTATTTTTTATGACATCCTTGCATTTTCTGTAGCACATATCCTACACAGGGTCACGGGGAGCCTGGAGTGTATACCAGAGGACTAAATAGACGGACATCCTACTACAGACAATTTAGAGATATCAGAGATTCGAACCACCAACCCTGGAAGTGTGAGGCAAATGTAGAAACCGGATTTAATGACAGTATGAAATAAAAAAAAAGTCTTAAGGTTATAGAACCATGTTTATCAAGAAAGTAATACAACTGTTTAGTAGTTTGATACAATGTTTTAAAAGAAATCTTACAATTAAATGAAATACAACACACACAAACAGAATTACACGTCTACAGTTAAGATTTTTTTTTTAAAACAAAGTGCTGATGTCTAATACTACACAATACGTCCAGACTTTCTGTTGCTTATGACACTACAGTTACTTCACTTAGTTCCAGTTTGTGTTATTTTCCCAGGCTGCAGGATATCCTGAAATTTTCTTTTCCAGCTTGTGTTTTATCACAAGTTAGTGCATTACATTAAATCACATGTAAACTGAATATAAAAACAAATTCATCATTATTTTTAATTCAATGACTGATACTATGCCATGTCATCACTCACACATTTTGCTATACACAACAAATGAAATAATCTAAACTTTTTTTTTATTACGTGAGCCTTGAATGTACCTTGTACATTCAGTACGGACCAGCTAACGTTGAAAAATGTGGTATTGCAAGCTAATCCTAATCCTTTTTGACGGAATTAGACTACTGAAAAAGGCAATTAATACACACCTGATGGCTATTTATTCAAGTAATATGTCTAAATAGTAACAACAACACCCATCGTGTGCATTTCTGACACTGCCAAAGTAGTCAAAGATGTACTCAAAGACATTTACTCAGTGCTAAATAAATGAGCAAAGCTTCTTTCCGTTAGCATTAACTTTAGTGCTCAAGCGCTAGCAGACTAGCTTGAAATGTCGTCTGTGAGATTTCTAAAGATTATGCAGAGTTTATGTATTACAATTCTGAAAGATTATTTGTAATCAAAATGACAAGACAGAGTATACAGTGCAAGCTACTAATTTTAACCAGATATATAAAACATTGTTATAGGCTCTTTACAGGATTTTATGTGGTTCAGAGGCTGATAGCTGTGAGCTAAAGTTATAGCTGGCTCGATAAAAGAGAATGTGGAGAAGTCAGATGTTGTCTTTCCCTATATGTATTTCTACTATTTTTAAATCATTTTTTCTCTCATAAGATAATAATAAGAATAATAAGAATAAGAATAATTATCATATTATACATCAACAAGAAAAATCTCTCATTGTGTAGCTTTTACACATGACCTGACCCTACGGTGCAATTTTGCCATGTGATTGCTAAATATAATCGGAAGCGGCTCTAAAACACCCACTAATATTTGATATGAACGCTGTCACTGGTGATGGTCTAGTGGTTATGAATAAAGGATAAAATAAAGAATCATCCATGATTCTTTGAAATGTCTTGGGATTACATGTCAGGATTGGTGGCTTTAGCCGTGCAATCATATTCAAGTCTTTAAAATATAAAAGCAATCATCAGACCAACAAGCAGTAACGTAGCCACTGAGAGGTTTGTAAATCCCGTCGAACTCACGGGTTGTGTCCAAGGTTTTTCTGTTTGCTGTGTGTCCAAACCGGTCTCCTCTGTTACACTAATCTCAATGTGAGCTGTAAGAAAGATTTAAACACTTCAGAGATTTTACCACCCAGCTAATATTAGTATATTAGCATACAACACTATTGTTATTAATGTTATAAGGAATAAGCACTACATTTGTTCCACAGGATTAAGTGCCTCACTCAAAAGCGCTTAAAGTAACTTATGCTTCTATAATCTACCAGCTATTAGCCAAACAGAAAATTATTCTTGTGCTAGCATTAACTCAGCTTAACTCTTTGCCTGGCAGTCTTCAGTACCACACTAGCCTGTTATTTGTGAAAAGTCCTACACATTTGGAATGGAATGTTGAGCATGAAAGATGTAATCAGGATTTTATATCCATGCCAGAGAATTCCAGAGTGTAAGGAGGTAAAAACACAGACAAAAACACCTACAAAAACTTTGTATTATATTATAAGCAATTCAAATCTATTTGCTATATTCATTCAAAAGAAAAAAAAGAATAGATAATGAAAAAAATCATCTGAATCATTTCCTGTTCATAATAATGGACAAAGGTCATATAGTTTATCAGCCAAGATATGTTTGTTGTCCAGTTATCATGTCTTTCCTTCTCATCTGTACATTTTACTCAAGCACATCAGCTGCTATTAAAAATTCAAATTTCATGCTAATAACACCATCAAGGCCGTCACCCTCTTCATCAGGTAGATCACTAACCAACCATCATAAACAGATTCAATCTAAACATATGTTTCAGAGTGGAGAGGAGTGTTAACAGGATAAATAATAAATGTGGCATAGTGTAAAAGAAGCATTTTGGAGCTTCTGGTCTTACCACAGGTGTTTCCTATACATTCAATCGCCGTCTCTGGACATTTGGAGCATGGCACTCCTGATTCATATGGGTGTTTTCCCACTACATTCCCTCTGGAAATGAGACAAGAGATTACACATAGTTTTAGCATGATACTCACTTTGAAGCTGAGATAAAAGGTAAAAAGAAATGTGCACTATACGCTCTCAGAAAAACAGCACCGTGTGCATTTATTGATATCCTTTAGCAACAGAAAAAAATACAAATAAATTTTTATTTGTGAGGAAAATTACATTTCTCCATTTCAGAAAAATAGAAAAATTTTCATGATGGAAAACAAGTTTCATCGTGGCTTTTTGACAGAATTGAAGTGTACAGTGATTTTGTCCTGATGTGCTGAAGACTACTTCAGATTCAAAGTAGGTTAATTAACAAAGACGTACGGTGGGTAGTAGTTGCAGACCAGAATTGTAGCGTTCTTATAGTCTGTATACTCAACCGTCCTGCAGAGGTGTGTGGCGCAGCCGACGCCGCTGCTCTTCGCCCACACTACCTGGAATAGCCACAGCACACAAAGTACAACACACCAGTAATGTAAAGCATATACACCTAGCTACATGTTTATTAAGTTAACATTTATTGGCTAGTTAACATACACACAAAAACACACAGTCAAAGAGCAATTTATTTATTTATTGGTCCACCATGTAGTAAAGTGTAAATAAAACCAATTTACCAAAAACTCTGATTAATTTGATGAAAAGTGTCTGACTTTCTTCCCACTCACAAGCATTGTGTGTTTTTAGCCACATTTAGCCACACCCAAAATACTCCATACCGAGGGATGAACATTTGAAAATGGGGACTAAACAGTGTCAAATCTTCCAATAATGCATCGCCATAGACACACACTAATGCTTTCTACTTGTACATGGCGACCATTACTTTTGTCCAAATGGAATGCCATGAATGAAGCCAATTGTTTAAGTTTTGCATCAGTGAAAGGTATGATGTAAATGATGCAAGTGATCCTGCATAGCCTATTGTGGCCAATTAAGTGTGTGTTTAAGTTCTAATAGAATTTGGGGGTGCAACTAAATCTGTAACTGCTTGTAAAATAATAGAAATGAAGATCAGAATCAGAGCCACTCAGGACTATCTGTACCACTCACTTGTGTGTAATGTCCGCACATGCCTGTCTCGCACGTGTTGCTCGCATAGTCGTAATTTTTTTGTTCATCAAACCTGCCAATGGAGAACAACCATTTGTATTGCATTTTCATTCAACAAAATGTTACAACATTGCACAAGGTTATTCAATTTGCTGCCGAACAGCACCAGAGCCGCAGTCAAATCTCATCTCAAATGACGTGAGTCACGACGTACCACTTAGCCATGGATTTGTTGAGACTTAAAGTTCCTGTGGTGATATAGAGGTTTTCTCCTAGTTCGTTCATCACTGCCTGGTTGTGCTCCCATATGCACTGAGCAGCATAATCTTCAGCCACCAAAGCTAGTCCATTATCCCACATCTGCATGACAACAAGCACAAGGTTAAGTTGTAAGGCGCTGTTATAAATGCTGTTTAATTCTGATTGGTCAGATGGCGTCAGTTACTTTCCTGTAGCGGTTACTGAAATTAATATGGCAGCAAATCATAGGTATGTGCTTAAATGTGGTCATGTCTATAGGAACAGCTGGTTTCTATTCTTCACAAGGAAGAATCCTAAGCTGGATATTAAATTTATTATTATAAATTTATAAATAATTATATTATAAAATTATTATTTTAAAAAATGTAAAATGATCTATTTTCTGTGAGAAGGTAATTTATGTAACACTTATGGTAGGAGTTTCCCATGGTGGGGGAAGCTTTCAATCTTGGGAAGGTTGTTTTTCAGTTTCGCTCAATCACATGACAACCTGTGGTTTTTCATTCTATTAACTTCAAGAGAGAGAAAAAACACGTGAGGCTGGTGAAGGAACGGATGTTTATAGCTGCTGTAATGTGGGAACAGGAGCGGGAACAGGAGCTAACTTGTTTTGAGGACATTCCACATCAAATCACATTAAATGGAAAACTGTTTAACTTGTCTAATGTTTAAATGAAACACCATCTTAGCATGGATTATTATCCTTTAACATTGTCTTGTATGGTGGATTCTCCACACAAATAGAGTCTCCGGAGTCTCACTGGAGTCTCCAGTGTCAGAGGTAAAGCTGTAGGTTTTCCACTATGGAAAAGTCTTCAGCTTCCTGAGTATTTTCTGGTGAAATATTACACCAAGCGTTAATAATAGCGTGTTTAAAGTCATATCTGTTTCAGTTTTGTATATTAATACACATTCCAACTGTGCTCCAACATCAGACACACCTGATCTATTACAGCCAGATGTTTTTGCCAGATGTGAAGATCCTAGAACTCTACTTACTACATTCCAATAAAATCTTCCATGTTGTTCTGTTATAGGAAAATATAACACCCGGTTGTGGTGGTGTGATAAAGATACTGTTACTACTGCAAAGTTGCTTCTATTCCAATAATCACATACACATTGACTCTATTATTAGTGACATAACGATGATATTGTTCTATCCATTGATTAAATAATTATATATTAGTAGCTGTTACAAAGTGCCGACACCTGAGACTCCTTCTATTAATGTATAATTGTAAATGTTTTGCAGCAAACGTTACCATGCAGAGAGAGGCTCTGTGTTCTGACAAACGCTC
Organism: Hemibagrus wyckioides; assembly: GCF_019097595.1. NCBI lineage: Eukaryota > Metazoa > Chordata > Actinopteri > Siluriformes > Bagridae > Hemibagrus > Hemibagrus wyckioides. Next base: position 11,693,284 of record NC_080724.1, read on the forward strand.
TATGTATACAACTACTTACATACTAGATAGACTACTGATCAAAAGGTTGTGAGTTTGAATCCCAGGCACACCAAGCTGCCACTGTTGTGCCATTGAAGAAGGTGCTTCATCCTCAATTGCTCAGCTGTATAAATAAAATAAAAGTTTAAGTTGCTCTGGGTAAGGGCGTCTGCCAAATGCCAGAAACGTAAATGTAACTAGGTTCTTTAATCCCTGAAAAACGAATCTACACCTTCTGACCAATCACAGTGCTGCAGTATAATGTTAAAATGTTATTAATGTTACTCTAGCACTCCTCCTGAGTAAGTAATGCACTCAGGATCTCATTTAGTACAGTATAAAGGACACAGGGTTACCACATGGGGAATTTACACACACACACACACAGAGAGAGAGAGGCAAAACACATTACTCAGTCTTTTTTTTTTTTTTTGGCAGAACTGTTTCCAGCACACACACACATACACGCACACACACTCACACTCACACACACACACACACACACACACACATTTATGTACTCAAAATCACCACAGGCATGCTGGCAGAGCTTAACGAAAACAAAATCTGGGGCCTTGTTTAACTCAAACATACAAACATACAGTCCTACAGAATCATCATCCTTGGAACTTCGTAGTTTATACTTCCTTTTGAGAAACTGTATGTTTTCATTCCCTTGATGTGAAGCGAGACTAACAATTAGAACATCATCATGAGACATCGTCCAACCACGCTGGATGTCCACTTTACACAAACACAAAGATGACTTCCATGAAGCACTAAGCACTAAGGAAGAATAATGTAGCTAATGTGATTCATATGTAGGTGTTATAGAGTTGCTGCTGCTTGTTCAACATTTCAACACCTACACAAAGCTACACTTAAACATACCATGATGGCTTCCCAAAAATGGCTGGTGCTTACCAGAGTGTGCCAATTTCACAAGATTTGGTTGGTGTTCGAGACAACAATAATAAATCTGGGCTAGGTTTGGAGCTCAAAGCTCAGGACCACACCTTAACTATCTCAACTGCTCATGTCTATGGTGATCTGGAATCTATCCCAGGGTGTAGACTGAATACAGCCTGGATGGGATGCCAGTCCAGCACATAGCCAGTTTATTTACTGGGATGGTTTTGGAAGGTTGGGGGAAACCCGAGAACCCAAAGTAAGCTTACATACACATACAAAGCACCACAGTCATTCGAGCTCAGGATCGAATCAAAGACCCTGGACTTGTGAGATAACAACACTTCCTGTTGCATTTTACAAACCACCTTAAAGTCAGTCGTGTAAATAACTTGAGTTTTGTCATCAGCTCTTGGTTTCAGATCAGCAGGTGATCAAACCAAATGAATTGTTGCATCTGAGATCTGGCTTTTTGGGCCACAATGCTTAAAGGGTTCATAGCCAAGAGCAAGGGGGTTCAATCTTTTCAGCAAAGGGCCAGTGTGGGTGCAGGTTTTCCTTCCAATCGAGCCACATCTGAGCCCATACATTTAATCGGCTGACCATGGCTTTTAAAATATGGTGTGGCTTCTGCATGGAAGGATTGAAAACTTGCACCTATGTTGGCCCTTTCTGAATAAGATTGGAAACCCCTGGCCAAGAGCTTGTAATTATCCATTGAACACTTGAAGAAACTTTTTTTCAATCTGGCCAACAGCATTGCAGACTAAAATGTAATTCCCCATGTACTTACATGCAATGTGTAAACCTTTTAGGCTTTAGTCACCAGGTTGAAAAAGGTTATGATTTCCTGTTAAGTCTATAGTCATTTCCTGTGGTGTCCATGTTTCATGATGAAGCCACCAACTATCTATGTTCTTTCCTTAAGGGTTTGTTGTATAATTAAAAGTTCTTAGATTAATCAGTGTTTTTACATGGAACCTGTACATAGAACTGTGAAGAGTTCTCCCAGTGGAACAGCCGAAAAACCCTCAAAGAAGAAGGGTATCTCAAATATCTCAGATATAATATATGATTATTCCAAATCTTCAAAGCCACTGAATCTTCAAAGCTTCTTATACAAACAAAAATGTAAGTAAATTATCAAGTAGGTATGATGCATCATTATTCTGATTGGTTAGATGTCAGAGACACAGAGAATGGAGTTTCTCTCGTGAGAAGAAACTGCAACGGATATTATAAAAAAAAAAGTTTATAACACCTTTAAAGTGTTATGGAACTTAAGTTTTAAATTTTTAAATTATATATTGTTGTGTACATTAAAGCCATAAAACACCATGCACCAAGCTGGTAACATCATGGACAGAGGTGGATCAGGTCCATTCAACACTCACCATGTGTAGCATATCAGCAGCTTCAGGTTTGACCACGGAGCGGTAGATGTTATGCAGATTCAAGATCTCCTCCTTCTGTTTTTCAGTGAGCTGGCTGGATACTAAAGTCAAGATGAGTCCGAACCGGGCGTAGTGCAAAACTGTTTTCCAAATCATCCTCAGAGAGCAAGTGTACTCCACTTAGGAAAGCTTGTCAGTACAGATGTGAGCTATGCATGTTTGAGAAGGTTTATATGGTTATGCAAGCGTGTGTAGTGGAGAGAGAGAGGAGGTTCTCAACAGCTTTGACTGGAACTCCCACCCCATGTTACACTTGCTCAATCCTCACAAGGTCAAGTTACATATTTTTGTTACACACATAGACCAGCTAGCTCACACACGAACACTTTGCTGCCTCCCCGTTGTCAATAAGAGCCACTGACATCTGTTCCATGAATCTTCTTCCGTATCGGAAGTGTCAGTCCAAACATGAGCTTACATCTGGAGTATAAACGTCCCTTTTTTAGTTAGCAAAGTGTGTCCTAACATCCTGGCCCTGTTTCCTTCTGTCTGTGCATTTCATAAGAAAAGGAATGCAATAGATAACAAAGGACACAGTCAGATCCAATCCACTCTTGTTTTTTCTCAGGCATTTACTGTGCTAGAGTTACTTTCAGAACTTCTCCACTGTGAAGCTGGAGGATTTGAATTGAGAAACAGCCTGAGGGTTCGTTCTTTTAGAAAAACCCTCTTAAAAATCACTGACCATGGAGAATGAAAGAGCTTTATGAGTTATGTTTAATACTTTTTTTAATTATAAGAACTACTTGTGTACATTTTATGGTGTAACAAGGATTTGGGGAGAAGTTAGATGTTTTGTAATTTAAAAATATTATATAATTTGTTCCCTCCAAGGCCATAGCCTCAAATCAAAAGCACATACTCTACTTATGCTCAAATATCCAAATGCTAGCATAAGAAGTGGAGCTTCATGAGTTCTGAGTTGACGAGTAGAAACATGTCTTTGTTATGGTAACCAAGCTTCTCCTGCTATTAGAATTCCTCTTTGATGTGTTTGATAAAAAGAAGCTTCTAGAATGTCAGGGGAGTCCTGGGAAGAGCACAGGACAGTCTTTATCATAACATAGCACGTAGATAGTAATCTACAGAACCTGGTGTGCAAACAATTTAAATCTTGAATTAAGACAAAATATACTTGGGTTCTTGTCCTTGAACTAACTGTTCAAGTCAACTGAAAACACACAGTGAGCATGTTGATTAATAATTTATTAGTTTAGTCATGTACTATACAGTGTGTCCCAGCCTTTATTTCATGTAAAAAGACGAAATGACAAGGAGGAAACAGCTTAGAATGTTTAAAAATGATAAAGAATAACTTTGAAACATAATTGACTTTCTGTAGCTTGACATTTCCAGTTGCTTTATTGTAATGGAGTTTAATGGAGTCTTTTCGATTTAGTTTTCAGTTTAAAAAAAAACAAAAACAAACAAACAGTAAAACCCTCCTCATTTAAATTTTACATATCATACAATCTATGTGTAAAATATATATAAATACTGAACGATAATGTAAAGAGATTAGCATGAAACACATGAAACACCCAGTGTTACCAATATGATATTATAGTATTCAAAATAAATAGATTTATAAATATTTTAGATATAATACTATAACATATGACTTATTTATTACTATAATAAATGAAGGCAACTGCAGTTTAGGGACTTGGGTTTTATATATATATATATATATGACACTTCTAGTCCCTAAACTGCTGTTGCCTTCATTTCTTAGGGACTAGAAGTGTCATATATATATATATATAATTAAATTAAATTAAATTAAAAAATCAAAAAATAAATTGTAATGAAATTAAAAATCAAACTTGACCTTGACATTGACAAACTTCAGCTCACTTTCATGTCATTCGAATATAAAGTGCTGCCAGGGCAGTGAGCAGTAGCGGAACCGCCGAGGGTTTCATAAATCCTGCTGCATTTGCTGCGTTCATGCTGTTGACCAAGTTTCCTGTGTTAAGCAAAGTTGCTATAGAGGCTGGTGAAAGTCCTGTAGTTATACTGGTACCGAGATCTGGAGGAAGTATACAGTGGGTTTTAAGATTTTGTTAAACATGGAAGCAAAATGCTAATATTACTAGCATTATAACAAATGTTTAGAAATTTTTATTTTTTTTTTTAAAAAAAAGGAAGAGCCAGGATATGTATCATGATTTCCCTTGTCACCAAATCATACTGTTAGTATGTAAAGTAAAGTAAAGTACTCATGCTGGAGACTCATAAACATAAACATACAAACATTACCTAAATATCTCCTTATAGAAAACATCACCATATTAATGATCAGTCATTTTTTTTTATCTGTTTACATGGGACATGTCCTGAAGACCAAGTCCCTGTGTGTGTTGTTACTATAGAAACGGAATTACATTTGCACAAGCCCGTTATTATCAACAAGGTCACGAACAGAACATCACTGTACATCGTGTAAAAAAAAACATGGTTACGTATTATAACCTTACCGCAGTAATTGTTCGTACATCCTAACGTCCCATTTGGACATTTGGTGCACGGAGGTCCTTCCTGATAAGGTGACTGTCCCATTATATTACCTCTGCAAAGCACATTACATTAAAGTTTCTTTAATTAGTGTGATAATACACTGAAAAATGATGTAGAAGTGAAAGATAGTATTCTTTTTCTTTAGTACACTTTAGTACACAACACAAATTAAATGTATTTCTGTTATGCTGGAAATCACCCTTATCCTATGATGAAACATTTCTAGCACAGTGGGCGTGGTCTCTTTCAGGATGCAGAGACATCAGTAAAGGGCTTGGTACACAGTTGATCCAGTGCTGCCTAAGTGGTCCAACACCCTACCTACACACTTTATGTTCTTTTTGTTCCTTTAATTTGTCACCCCTTAAGATACAATAGAACAATCCAGCTGTAGCAGAATGAAAGCCAGACTTACGGAGGATAATAGTTGCAGACCAGGATTGTGGCATTTTTAGCATCAAATTTAGAAACATCATTGCAGTAATGTGCACCGCAGCCAATAAAGGAGGTGTTGGCCCACACCATCTGTAACAACCACATAAAAAGTTTATTTTACTCAAAGACAATAGATGTTGAAGTGTGTATTCAACATTAGTTTTGTTGTTGCAAATTTTAAATAGTAAAAAAATCGCATTGTTTGAATTTAGTAAAATAGTGAAAATGCTTTTTTGGTGGCTTTATTCTAAATATTGTTATTCATTATTTCTTTGTAGTTAGTTATCAAATTTTATTTATTTTTTTAAAAATTATTTAAATGCTGAAAGGGATGAGGATTTTAATTAAAACTCATGTGATCATATGTGAAAATAAATTAGTGTGAAAAAAATTATGCTTATACTAAGACGTATAATTGAAAGATTATTTGATGAATAAATCAAATCATATGACATGAAAATATTAAGATATTAATATGTGAACATAATTAAATCATGTGAAAAAAAATCACATTCAGAAATAAATTATTCACATGAGGAATTTTTTCACACATGAAAAAAAAAATTTTTTGGAAACAAAATGTGAAAAAATCCAAAGGAAAAATATATGAATTATCCGAATAATTCATGAAGTGAAACAACTGAATCGTGGAAAAGAAATTTCACATGGAATGAAATGAAGCAATAAAAATCCAGATTATGAAAACATCCAATGTGGAAAAATTCAAGAAAATATCAGTGATGATTCAAAATATTAATTGTGAAAAAATCAAATAAACAATTGTGAAAAAGTAAATAAATCATGTTAAAAACAGAGATGTGAAGGAAATCATTCAGGGTGGTGATGCTATCATGTGCTGTTCTTCTCTCTCACCTGAGTGTAGTGTCCACACAGTTTCCCCTCAACGCAGCTGTTGTAGTATAAGTTGTAATTCACATACTCGTTATACCTGATGAAAGAGAACAAAGATAGTCACGGATGATCTACTACACACTCGTTCGTTTTATTTGAGCTCGGCTGTGTGGAGCTGTTGTGAAAGCTTCATCCATACCATAAACCGATCGGTTGGTCAACGTTCAGGGGTCCGAGCGTCATGAAGAGGTTTTCGCCAAGTATGCCAAAGATTTTAGGGTTGTGCTCCCAAGTGCAGTTAGTGGCGTATGATGCAGCCACCGTGCTTAACGATTCATCCCAAAGCTACACAAAAACAACACAAGGTTCACATGGGTCTTTACTAGAGCTGCAAAATAAGCCAGTAAGATGCCTGTGCTCTCGAATCGAGTTCTAATCAGAATTTTGTTTTTAATTTGAAAATTTCAAACATAAAAAATGTCATTTATTTGCAATAGAAAAACAAGATAAAACATACAGAATAAATCAGTATTTTTTCCCCTCTTATACCATGATTTAGTTTCTCTTCTTGCTTCTCATATTCATCAAGCTAAGTAAGTCTGATTTCTTTTTTTGTAAATTAACATTTTAAAATTTTAAAGTTACATTTAATATTATCAACCTCTGTGAAACAATTTGTAAATGTTATTTTTGTTGTAATGTTTGTAATGTTTTTTCCCTAAAATGTAAAACCTAAAATGTAAACCTGTTTAAGCTTGCTTACTCTTCCTAAATCCTACTTGCCCTCTCACAGTCTCAGTCTTCTGTATTTGTTTTTGTTATTGTTGCTTGTTTTTTGTCGTATTGTTTCTATGTGCTGTTTTGTAACTTATTGTTCGGTGTCCTTGAGTTTTTTTTAAAAGGCGCCTATAAATAAATGTATTATTATTATTATTATTATTATTATTATTATTATTATTATTAAAACCTCTTTGTTTTTTTAGCTTTGCATAATAAAATAATGAATTTAATTTATTTAAGCACAACACTGTAGTATAAAAAATGGAGGAAAAAGTTAAGAAAGATGAACACTTTCTTTGTATTGTACTGTATATATTCTATATATTATTTTGTCTTTGTTAATGTATTTGTTTTTCTTTATTTGTTTACTTTTAAAATGTCTGTCTGTCTTTATCAGATTTATTTATTTGTTTGTCTGCCTTTTTTTTCAGTCAGTTTATTTATTTATTTTTATTTTTTTATGTTTCTTTGTCGTTAAAACTTTGTTTATTAATTTGTTACGTTTCAAGCTGTAAAAGATGGAAGTTTCACACGTCCATCATGTCTTTGTCTCTTGGCATGTTTCTGCACTGACTATCACTGAAAAAGCAGCACTGAATCTTTCCGCTGAACTTCTGCACTGAATCCCACCTCAAAATGCAAACCAGAGAGGATGACCCCATGCACTACACACACACACATACACACACACACACACACACACAAACACATACACACACACAGATGTTTTTCTTAATATCCTTTGTGAAAGCTTTCTGCCGTAATTGACATAATTATTGATATAATTACTAAGGTAGCTATTTCCAGCTATGCTACACCTAAATCTGTCAGCTGCCTCTTAAAATCTTAAAATGTTCATCATCATGCTGGCAATTAGCAAAAAGCTGTGGGGTAACGAGTAAAGGCCAGAGTCTTGACGTTAGCTTGATTTAATTGTGCATTTAGCAATACTGCAGTGATTACAGGCAGTTTCTGCTGCCATTAGCTAGTTTTATTTTTTCTTACTAGTTTTGAAACTCTACTTCTTACTACTTACATTCGTAACACTAAAGCAAAAAATTTCTGGCCCGTTGACTTTTTTGCCTTTTTCATAACTTTTTTCATACTTTTTTTTTATAAACTTTTTTTGTCTTAGCAGTCTGCATGGATTCGATTTTTCTGCATGAAAGCATTATCAGTCTTGCATTCCGAAGTGATGATAAAGATTCAAGGCAGCAGTTGCCACCATACACAACCAGGAAAACCACTAATCCCCCTGTGCCTAATCTGTGAGAGTGGTTTAAGGTGGGTGTAGTTCAGGATGTTCATTTTAAACTTCATCTAAAACCTATTAGCTAGTTTGTGATTCAAGTTTGTTTCTTCCAAAATAACATGCAGATACATTCACTAGGGTAGGACACAAATGCTAGCGCCATTAAGGAAATGATTGATTGACACCTCCTTGCCTTAATTGGCTTGTTGGTGCTCCAGATCATTGTAAAATGTAACAAGTAAAAACTTCACCATCTATTATGAAACGTTTAACTTTCTACAGAAAGCAAAGCTTCATATATTGTTAGACAGCAACTCTAATATTCAGAATACTCTAAAATCCTCTAAACAACAAACAGCTAAGATTCTCTTAGCAGATGTTCGTACAGGAATGCTTGGTGCTCACCATGCGTTTCATATTAGCAGCTTGGGGGTTGACTGAGGAGCGGTACTTGTTATGCAAATCCAAGATCTGGTTCTTCTGCTCATTTGTGAGCTCTCCAGACACTAAAGACAGGACGAGCCACAGTGAAGTGTAATGCAGGACTGTTCTCCAAATCATCCTGGAGCTACAGGGAAACAGAGAGAAAACAAAGAAGACCCCTAAATGTTAACATCTGCGATTAGCAAGTGTTGAAAAGGCTTACTGAGTAAGTTTCTAGAAGAGCAAATGGTTTTGGACCTTCTCAAGATTATAATTCTCAACCCCATATACACCCCATACTCAACCCTCATGGAGTCAAGATACAGTAAGATTTCCTTCACAAGCTAGTTCAAGCATGTCCCCGAATCAATAAAACAAAAGATGTTCTTGATTTTATTTTATTTTTTTCTGAATTGCACAACCGAGTCATTGGCTTGAAAAGAATTCTTCTGTATGAAAGCAAGCCTGCAATTACAAGCCCTGCCCCAGAACCAGCACTAGGTGTGGACACCAAATGTGAAAACCTTCATCCTTAATATGTGGCATTTAGTTAATTATATTATTTGAATGGGCGGAAATAGGTTTTGACACGAGTTTATGCGTCATTCAAAGTTTGACGTAAAAGTGTAGCATTCATCTGTATGTAATATTAGCATACCGCTGCCACCATGGTGAACATCTGCTGCAATCATGTTACAATGCAGTACACACATTAAGTACTTCTGGAGAAAGATAGATTAAGAAAGTGAACTCATGGCTAAAACAAGGGCCTTTTCAGTCACGTGATTTTTCTTTTGAGTATTTATCACAGAATACCACAGATTTTGCTGCACTGTGTGAATGAAACTAGCGGAAAAAAGCCGATAGATTTACTCACTTTAATTCAAAGTGCTTCAATAAAGCTGATAAAATGAACTGCGATGATGAACGTTGTTCATAAATGATGATTTCACTTAAATTGGCTAAAAACACAACAATATTGGATTTTCTAAAATTCTAGCATGTCTTCACACCTTCAGATCCTGCAGTAGAGAAGTTATGTGAATCATCAGATAACTAAATAACTTGGCTAATGTTTATTAACATTTATACCATAAGTAAGGATTTTTTTACACAGGGTTTTTAGATTGAGCAGCAAAACGGCGAGAAAGGAACAGAAAGTCACTCATCATTTGTCTCTTAACATAGCTAGCTAACACTGATGGCTTTAAGGAAGCGTGTTGAAAATGTAAGTGCATCTGTGAAAAGATACAGAAAATAAACACGATAATATTCAAATAATCTTCACACTGTTCTCAAAACGGCAACCATGTCGGAAGATTATTGGTTCATGGCCATGCCTTCTTACAAAACAACCAACATGTTATTTATCAAACCTGCAGTCACTCGTATTTATCTACACCTATGTTCAACCAGTCTGCTTTCAAGAAACACCCAGAGAGAACAAAGCTCCAGCTTGACCAAGGAGAATCTGTGGGAGAACCAGAGAGGCATGCCAGGAACTTCATGCATGACCTCTCCCATGGAAAGCTCTGATAACACGCCTCCACCACCCCTCCAAAAAAATTAATCTCCAGCATCCAGCTAGCATAGTAAACTATACTTCTCACGTGCCTAAACTGGTCTGACATGAAATCTTAATAATATAGCAATTACACATAGGAGTGGTCATGAAATAAATACACAAGATGTACAAAGTAAAAAAGAAAGGATTAGAGAACGGGTCAATAATAAGAATTCCGAGCTTAGAAATGAAAAAAAAGCAGATTTGTGTAGACAAAGCTTATTTACGGAAAGCCAACATTGACTTTAAAAGGAAAGTGAAAGGATAAGATGTACTGTAGGAAATGAAGAATTTTAAAATATTTTTTTAAAAACTCACAAAACATTAAAAAACACTGATCTAAATACAAACCACGCACTGATTTTGGGGGAAACATTAGCTATGGGCTAAATATTGTAAATGTAAATGTTTTTGGGGGTTTTTTTTTCAGAATCTCTTGTGTTAGCTAGCATGCTAATAACCAAGAATTAATGCTATCAACTTCTCTCAGTACGAACTGTATAAATACCAAGTGTACAGAGCAGGAGGTACTTTAGAGTAATGGGAATTTGCACTCAATCTAACTGAGATGTGCAGAAGTAAAAGGCAAAAGTATTAGGTAAAATAAACATTACACAAGTAGAAAAAAAAACAATACACAAACAATTTGGGTTATGTGGATACAGTCCACAATATGGGCAAAACATGGCAAAAATGATGGGCAAAAATCTCAATATTATGGTATAAAAAATGACAGAAAATAATTCTTAGAAGAAAGGGAAATAAAAAAAGCTTTGAGAAGCCATTAATATGGTTTATCGAAACAACAGGTTTTATTTATTTTATTTATGTTATTTTGCTAAGATATACTTTTCTATTTCCTTTTGTTCTCCTCCAATGAAGAACAAATAAAGACAAAAAGTTGTTTGAATATTTTCGTTGCTATCTTGCTATATTGCTAGGTGTTCTTTTCTGGTCCAGTGAGTGTCACGTTTCCGTTGTGTTTATGGATATGTGCCATAGAGAAATAAATATACACCAAAAAATTTGTTTGAATATCAGATGTCAAATTATACAGTGAGGCACACACCCTGCGGCTTACCCTGTAGAGACGACTAAGGAAAAAAACCCACAGGTATCGTTTGCGAAATATTGATATATAAATCAGAAACATCATAAACTTGATAAAACAGTAAAAACTGAGAATTAATAAGCCATTATTTCTGCACAGAGATCAGACAAGTGGATCAGATTCAGGTGTAAGAATAAGGTGTAAGGTGTAAGATATGAACAGAGACACTGGAGAGTAGATAAGGCTTATGATCAGAGCAGATGATTAGAAGCTTTCCATCATAGAAAACTATATTTATTACACATATTATCCATTGAATGAATAAATAATTAGTACTTTTAGTAACTAGTTTGGATATATATAATACGCCTTCTGGTGAACACACATATTAAAAATTTCCACTGTAAATTCATTAATATGCCCAAAGCATTAATCCAAAGTGACTTACCTGATACAGGATGGGATCTGATTTAAGCAGTTGAGTGTAAAGATGTTGCCTGTTTTCCCAGCAGTGTCTCTGTCAGTCCTCAGGTTTAAAGTCAACACCTTTAAAGTCAGCTCAGAATCTTAACCTGTGTTTTACAGCAGCTTTTTTCTTAACAAATTGATTTGACCGAAAAAGAATGAGGCCTGTCTTGCTTATAGGTAGGGTGTGTCTAGAGACTCATTGGATGATGGGTTGTTTTTTTTTTATTTGCACCATTCTGTGTGACCTCTATGGTGTGTGAACAACAACCTCAAAGTCACCAGGAATCTGACCAGTATCTGCAAATTTCGTTTAAATCTTTTTCTCCTCCATTAATAGGTAGGTGATATGATATTTTGATAGACCTTCAGGGAATAAACTGTTAATTACTGTTAATTACACTTCAACCTGGCAGTAAAAAAGGATTATTATTTGTACAGTTTGTTAGACAATGTTAGCAGTGAGTGACAAGCAAAAATGCTTCTGAAATGATAGGGTGCAATCCCTCACTTTACCTCATTCATCAGACCTACACTACTGACTCCAGGTCTGTATGATGATATTCAGCATTATTGTATTGTACAAAGTGCTTACAGAAGTGTAGGGTCTTTGTTCTTGGAACACACAGCCCCACCCCCCCACCCCCCTGTCTGTTTGGTGGATCTCTGATGGAGTTCGCAAGATAAGTACTGGAAATGAGAGTGTAGTAGTTTAGTCTACACATGGATTTGTGGATGTTAGGAGGTAGTGCAGGAGTACCCATTATCTTGCTGCAACTCACATGACAACATGTGACAACATGACAACATGTGTTTTTTTTATGGGCAGGAAATCAGGGTAGAGAAACAACAATGGCGATGTTTTCCAGTACAACAGGCTAAAAGTAACATCCCTGCAATGAGAACATTTCAGTGCTGAGGGTGGAGGAATCACCAAATTTGCTCCATTCAGTTGAGGGGAGAGGCCTGACCCCCTGCTGAGCATATCTTCAGAGTGATGAATTGAGACAGTGTGACGTCTGTAGTGATGAAACAGGAGCTTAGTTTGTGAAGGAAGAGTAATTTTGTAAGCATGTGCACTGGAAATGAGGTTCCCCCACAGGGTTGCTCTCTGGATCAAGACTTTATTGAGCACCAAAACATGAAACATGTTCATGAGTTTTGTTTACGATTTTTACCCTGCAGACACTTCTCTGTGCATAGAAATGTGTGTGACTTCATGTAGAAGAAGAAATCGGTTGATTCTGCACTGCTTCACTACCTTATGTCCACTGTGTAGTTGTTTGTGTTGTAATCACAGCTGGCACATCCTCAGCTGTCTCCACCCATCATGCTGCAGTGACATGGCTTGACATCATATTTTGGTGTAATCAAGTGACCACTACACACCAGTGCTTAGCTTTCTGTTGGCACAAAAAGTTTCCTGGCTAATGAACTGATTGTTATTCAAGAGGAATAAATTGAGACAAGTTGTGGACTTATCTGTTTACAAGATGTTCAAATCATTCTACTGAGTTCTATATGCAGGTGTGGTGTTACAGTTTAAACTGGAATGTTGATTACTCATGTGCACCAATAAGCATTTATTAATTGTAATAAAAACATGTGCGCAAAGGAATACGAATAATGTGCTTATAATATGACGTTGTTAGAATAGCACTGAATGGAATGCATGTGCAAGACGTGAATCGGCATGCCTTGATCATGTGATCATGACATGCCCATGATGATTACTTACAATCGTCGTTATGATGTCAAAGCACAGTGCAGTTTCTTAAGGTCCTGCCCACGTTTATTTGTCACATGCGTATGACATGCCCCGTTGTTACTCACATTGAAACCCACCCGTATTTAATCTAGTGACACAATAAAAGGAAAACATGCATCAGACTTAACTCTGATCCTGAGGAAATAAATGGATTAAAATGAAGGATAAATGCTACAGAAAATATATGCTTGTTTTTAAACTTTCCAACTGTTTCCTTTCCATTAAGAATCCAATTTGTGTGAATTCTTTGAATTAATTTGACTTTTGGAGATTTTCGATTATTTTTGGTCTGATCATGACTTCACACCCAGGTTAACCACTTAACTACTCACTTTTAATCCGAACTATTTTTTTATTTTAATTCTGTACTCTGTGTTTTCTTTTTATGCATATGGGATTAAAGTGGAAGTCCCTAAATCTCTGAAAAAGTGTTGTATTCCTTCCACAGCTGTTGTCCTTTTCTGAATATTGCTCTAACTCCTCTGGAGAGTTTGCTGTTTCATGACCCTGACTGCAAGTCTGCCAGCTGATCATGTTTCAGTGGATGTCTAATAACAAGAAAGATTAAATGTGTGAAAAGTCCAGCACAGTGTGGCACTTGTGCTTGGGAATCTCTCCAGCATGCAGTGAAACATGCGATAACGTCTGAGTCACACATCTGCACCAAGATACTACGTTATTCAGGAAAAATGTCATTCAGGGCAGAATATAATGACTTAACCCTAGTGACACGTCCACACCCGACTCCTAACAACACAATGATCCTCTCCAGATGTGTGGACTCCTCGTCCAGGGGAATCCACACTCCACAAGCCTTCACCCTTCCCATTGATGATGCCATTGTGTTTTCACCCCACCCTTCTGCTGTATTGATTTTAGTTTTGTTCCCAAGGCAACAAAGCAGCTCAGATTTAGATTGGCTCAAGACTCCAGATCAAAATAATTTTTTTTTTCTTTTGAGGTTTTCTTTTGAGGATCTCATATGAAAAACATTTGTGTCCTTCCACAATGTAGGACACAGTGTTTTTTACTATTGTGTACTATTGTTTAGGGAGAACAAGGCCTGGGAAACAAAATGTTTTGTCCCAGAAGGATCACATGACTCCATCCTGCCCGCTTCCTACATTATAAAGTAATGTAGTGTAGCACTAATGTAACTATTTGACACTCTCTGTATCTGCTGAACGCTCCAAAAATTCACATCTGTATTCAGATTTAAACTCAAAGTGGGTGTGGCTTAAACTGGAACTTTTTTTATTTAAGATGAACCCTACTAGATTGCGTCTGGAAACACTGGAAGACACTTATCCCTCTACCTGCTCATTATCCCTCCATCCATCCTCTTCTGTCAGCTCACTATATCTTAATTCTCTTCTACAGACAATTGTTTCCTCCATGCACTCATCCTCACTATCCATCTATCATTGCATCCAATCTCCTCTCCTTACTATCCCTCCATCCAGCCATCTTTGCTTCACCTCCATTTCTTCATCCATTCATCCATCCATCCATCCATCCATCATACATCGTGCATCCATCCATCCATCCATCCATCCATCCATCCATCCATACATCCATCCATACATACATACATACATACATTGCTACATATTAGCTCTTTATTCTTTTACCCATACTTCTCTTACCAGCCTTGCCTCACTGCCCATCTATTACTCCTCCCATTTTCCTCTACCTGCTTAGAATTCCCCATCCAACCACCTCTACCTCAACTTTCTCTACACCCACCCACCCATGCATCCATCCATCCTCCTATACCTATACCTGCCTTTAATCCCTTTACCCACCTTTCTCTTCAGCCTCCTCTCTATACCTATATACACCTATCAGCCATAACATTATGAGCAGTGACAGGTGAAGAGAATAACCACCTGCTGAATATTGTGTTGGTCCCCCTTTTGCTGACAAAACAGCCCTGACCCATCGAGGCATGGACTCCACTAGATCCCTGAAGCTGTGGTATCTGGCACCAAGATGTTATCAGCAGATCCTTTAAGTCCTCTAAGTTGCGAGGTGGGGCCTCCATGGATCGGACTTGTTTGTCCAAAACATCCCATAGATGCTCGATTGGATTGAGATCTGGGGAATTTGGAGGAAAATTCAACACCTCAAACTCATTGTTGTGCTCATCAAATCATTCCTGAACCATTTTGCTTTGTGGCACAGCGCAATATCCTGCTGAAAGAAGCCACAGCCATCATGGAATACAGTTTCCATGAAAGGGAAAGGTCTGCAACAATGCTTAGGTAGGTGGTACATTTCAAAGTAACATCCACACGGATGGCAGGACCCAAGATTGCCCAGCAGAACACTGCCCAAAGCATGACACTGCCTCCACTGGCTTACGTTCTTCCTATAGTGCATCTTGGTGCCATGTGTTCCCCAGGTAAGTGATGCACATGCATCCAGTTATCCACGTGATGTAAAAGAAAAAGTGATGCATCAGACCTGGTCACCTTCTTCCATTGCTCCCTGGTCCAGTTCCCATGCACACGTGCCCACTGTTGACACTTTTGCCGGTGCACAGGGGTCAGCATGGGCACCCTGACTAGTCAGTTGCTATGTAGCTCCATACACAACAAACCGTGATGCACTGTGTATTCTGACACCTTTCTATCAGAACCAGCATTAACTTCTTTAGCAATTTGAGCAACAGTAGCTCGTCTGTTGGATCAGACCACACGGGCCAGCGTTCACTCCCCATGTGCATCAGTGAGCCTTGGCCATCCATGACACTGTTGCTGGTTCACCACTGTTCCTTCTTTGGACCACTTTTGATAGACACTGACCACTGCAGGCCAGGAACACCCCACAAGAGATGAAGTTTTGGAGATGCTCTGATGCAGTCACCTAGCCATCACAATTTGGCCCTTGTTAAACTCACTCAAATCCTTAAGCTTGCCCTTTTTTCCTGCTTCTAAAACATCAACATTGAGGACAAAATGTTCACTTGCTGCCTAATATATCCCACCCACCAACAGGTGCTATGATGAGGAGATATTCAGTGTTATTCTCTTCACCTGTCACTGCATATTGTTATGGCTGGTCACCATCCCTTCATACATTCTCAGCTTTTGGTCTCCTCACTATACATATGTCTATCATTCTCTGTTCTTCTCTAATAGCCTGTTTTCCATTCCTCTATTTACTCCCCTTAACCTAGTTATCTCTCCATCTACCAAAAACTACTGTATCTGTTTTCCCAAAGCTTTCAGTCTACCAAACCTAAAGGAACAGCCTGAAGCAGTGATATGTATGTTTTCTAGATTTACTGAGCTGTACTTAATGGCTCAGAAATGCCAGAACAACATGGTTATAGAGACGATGTTGAAAAGTCATGACGTGAAAAGCTTGTGTGAATTCATCAAGACAATGATCTGTGTGATGATTTTGTGGAAGATTGTCTGGTTTTGTTGTTTCAACTGCATGTATGCATTAAATCATCAGGACTGGAATTTTTAGAACCTATTTCAGATCATATCCACTAGAGGACGCTGCACACCATTAAACAGAGGATGAGTATTCAGACTTTCACAGCTTGAAGGTAATAGGATATAGTCAAATCCGCCCTTTGTCAACAAATCACCTAATAAATAATTTCCATACAGAGAGCAGGGTGTGAGACACCTTATCACTTACAGGACTAAATTTAAACCCTGAGGATGAAAAGCTGACACAGTGAGTCAGGAATGCAGGGATTCAGTGCCCCATACACGTGTAGAGTGAAATACAGGAACAGATCTCCCTGAGGCCTTTACATTTCATTTCATTTCATTTCATTTCATTTGCCACTCAATTTGTTTGATTTTTTGTTGTTTTGAGATATTTTTGGTCTCAGCTATATTTAGATATATTAATATTATTAATATTTTGTTCAAAAATGTAGCAAATTCGGAGTTGTGAAGTTATTTTTGTGCCTTATCTTAAGAAATGGTATACATAGGTACATATTGTGCATGAGGAACAAAAGTATTATTATTATTATTATTATTATTATTATTATTATTATTATTGTTGTTGTTATTATTATTACCGTAGCACCACAGATGGAAACATCACTATACTATAAAATAAAATGAAATATCTACACTTCATATATATATATATATATATATATATATATATATATATATATATATATATATATATATATATATTACATAAAGACACAAACTAATAAATGAATGAAATAATAATAAAATAAATAAAAAATAAAGGCAGACAGACCTAAAGGCAGACAGAGAGACAGACAAATAATAAATTATGGCACTGTATTATTTATTCATTTTTTATTTATTTATTTTATAAAAATCATGGACCATGTTTAAATATTTCTATAACATTTATAGAATAAGTTTGTTAATTGTTAATAAAAGGCCTTGCTGCCTGCTTGGTTGCATACTCAGAAGTCTGACAAATCCATCAGCGTGCGCTAATGAAAAAGCAGGCTACTATAATAACATGCATTTAAAGTGTGTTTTGATTGTAGCACTTATATCCTCCTGAGCCAGTTAAGGGGAAGTCATTCAGGCTTCGCTCCTGAAATAACACAGGGGACATGTGGCTGGTGGCCATCGTGGGCCGGTTTGACTGGTCCCCTCACTGACAGATGAACATAAACATATGCAGGACACCTACAACATCACTGTTTAGCACGTTCTTGCAAATATGTGGTTTTACATTACAAGCATTACAAACATTACAGTGTTTCATGCTTCTCAGTGAGAATCAGAGAGCCACACGTTGGTTTTAGTGATATGTTGCGTAAACACAAAAGAGGAAGCTGAACGTTAAAGAATAACTTGGTGAAATGTCAACGTTGCCATTCGCCACTCTGTAAATCTGTGTTTTGTTTGCTGGACCATATCTGGGCACTAAAGACTTGAGCCTTGCTAATTTTAGTAACCTGGATTCGGCTTTGTTAGCTTTCTAGGAGTGAAACTGACACCTTTGTCAAAGGATGATCTCTGATGATTTATGGCTGTCTCAGTTTCCCCTCATCATTACCCCAAGCTAAATCTGCTATTTTCTAATATTTCTATGTTCTAATTGTTCAAAATATACAGTTCATAATTCATTTGAAATATGTTAGCTGACAACATGGAGATTCAAATTAAGGAGCAGGTCCTTATAAGGTAACTGCTAATCTAATGACACAGTAGATATAATAGAGCTATTTGATTTGCATAGATAAACAAAACAAACAAACAAGCAAATACAGACAAACAATTAAATGACCCTAAATTAATAAATAACTAATCAAACAAAGGCGATCAGCTCAAGCAAAAAAATAAAATAAAATAAAAAATAAAATAAATAAATAAATAAATGAAGATTTTAATTTCCTTTTCAAGTAACCAGAAAGAGGTTGAAAAAATAATAATATTATAAAAATATCAGATTTGAATCACATGATAGTTAGTGTTCTAGTTAAATAGCAAAGTTCAAAGCAAATTCCATTACAAAGTCCTCTGAGTGTTGAGAAAGCACCTTTACAATTTACTTTACAAAAAGCCCATAGAAATGTGAAATGACTTTTATGGGAAAAAAAGATCTTTTGAGGTAAATTATAGTATAGTTTAGAGCAGAGATGAGCAATTATGTCTCTTTCCATACATGTTACATAATCCAAAACACCTGAAAGAAAACTTCACCATATCAACAAATACACACATTTTTAAAAAAAAAAAAAATATCCACCCTACAAGTTGTAACTATAGAAATGAGAATGAGTGTGATGCTGTAGAAATGAACAGAAAATGAATCAAAACCTTCTAACCATCTAATCAGGAGGGACAACTACTCCTGCATCATTCCTCTCTCTCTGAGTTATTCTCCTTTAATAGAAAATCCATCCTGTGAATCATCTGTAATAGTTAATCTGCAACATGCAAAATTAAAATTTCCATAAATCCCAGACAGGATAAAGTCCAAAGGCCTTGTTGAGCTGATAACACAGAGACACACAAGTAGAAAGACAGAAACGAACACCTTTTAATCTACGAATCTCTGCTTTCAAATACAATACAGGGCCCTGAGGGGTGAAAGACAAGACTGAGAGACTTTATAAGCATGCCATAAAGTTGATTTCAAACCACATAACATGAACATCACTAGGTTGTCCCTCACCTACAAAATACAACGGATTAGTGATTAATGGGATTAGTGAACACACACAAGTCCTTTATTTAAATTGTTGTTTTTAATAGGTTGTTACTATAAAACAGAAAATGTAAAAGAAGAAGCCCGTTAATATAAACCTGTGATTTGATACAGCTGACATTATTTATATTATTACAGAAAATTAATTAACCTTTTCTGACCAATCAGAATTGAACATTTAAGAGCTCTTTACTATAAATAGAGTACATAGTTTAGTTTCACAGTGACTGTAATAATTCTACAAAAAATAAAATAAAATAGCAAGGAGTCGTTTGGGAGTCGATTCCTGCTAGTGAATCAAGAGTGAAAAGCGCCGGAATTCTCGTCTCTGAGGGCGTTTACTGTGAACTGCCACCTGTTGGCTCACCTGGCATCGCGTTGCTTCCGAGATATGATTGGCTGAAAGGTGAGCGGGCGGGGTTATATTCATAACTCTGTACTCGAGTGTACTGTACAACGCGTTAAAGCTGTGTGTGTGCGTGTGAGCGCGTGCGTGCCTGTGTAGGTGTGTGTAGGTGTGTGTTAGGCGCTTATGACGTGCTATTCAGTGTGAATCAATCTGTACACGGAGCTGGAGGCAGGTGGAAGAACAGACGCTGAGGAGTCCCTTCTTTCCCAGCAGGTAAGATTTTATTTTCAGTTAGATTTGAAAGAGTAATTGTGTGCCTGTTAATCCTCTACAGCCGTGCAGATGTTCGAAACAAATCTTTAAACAAGTTATGAGGTGTCAACTGAATGGGTCGAGTTACACACACACACACACACACACACACACACACACACACGTTTGCATACTCACTTGTATGCACCTTTCATTAATAAATAGTAATTATGCAACTAATAAATGCTACCTTTAACACAAATCTCAGTAACCTTTGGCTCTAAATGATTCAAATAAATAGAATAAACAAACAATAAACAAACAAACAAACAAACAAAGAAGCGACATAAGTGACCATGTTAATAAGAGAGACAAAAAAGCAGGTGAGGAAAGTCTTTCATTTTTTAAAGCATTTATTGCCTCAGTGTGATTTCATTTAACAAACAAACAGGTAAACCAAATAGTAAATAAAATAAATAAATAAGAATTTAAAAAAAGTTTTCCTTAGTGTTTGGGTTTTAATTATTCTTGTTTTTTAATATTATTTATTTTCAATATTTACAGCATTTTGTTCAACGTTTGAAATGTGCATTATAAACAATAAAAACTCTTTAAAAAAAAAAAAAGGGCTTTCTTTAGAATGAGTACACACACACACACACACACACACACAGCTTGAGTATGAGAACACTTGGCTGTTAGTTTCTGTTTCTGACCCCTTCCTATTAGACGTGAGTGTCACTATGTAGATCTGGTGTGTTTATCAAGAGTGTTCATAAAGAAAGAACAGAAAGGTTCAGAATTCTGTCTGAAATGATCTTTTGAACCTGATGAGAATTTTGGTGGGGACTACAACATTATGGCTGTGTACATTTTAAACCCTTTTCTGTTTCCTGATAGAAGCACAAGCTCGTCATAAACCACAACAGACATTTGAGAGCAAGTGAATTTTTATGTACCGTGTAAACAAGTAGAGGGAGACTCTCGCTCTGTTCCTGAGCTTCATGTAGCAACAAGAGAGGAGACAGAAACATGAAATTCTCACACTGACGCGACTTTTAGTGATGACGTGTTTGATGTGCACTTAACCATGTCATCTGTGTTATGATAAAGATCAGGCCATGATGTTAAAGATGACAAAGAAAGATGATAAAGAGTGTGTGTTTGTGTGTGTGTTTGTGTGTATACTCATTCCAAAGAAAGCCTCTCGGACACCATTTTCACTTTTCACGTTTCACTTGTGCGTGTGTTCGTGTGTATGTGTGTGTGTTTACAGTAAATGATTGACTAAGCTTAATGATCAGTCACAATATCAAAGGGCGCATGCTTCACATTCTTTATGCTGTTTGTGGAGTGAAGGAACACAGACCTCAGTGGACGAGGTTTTGTTGGTCTCAGGTTCTGGCTCTGAATATTTACTGTGCATTCATTCACTTTTTGTTTTAAAGTGAAGAAAATAAATCGTTCTTAAAGAATTATATGTGAACAAAGTTCTCGTATTTCTCGTTTGTTCACTTTTTATCATTTCTGATACACAAGTGTGGTTAGTTCCTGTTTATGGAAACGGATCACTGCCTGTGTTTTTTAAATAGTAAGTATTTATGGTAAAGGAGGAAGAAATGATGGCTAAAAAAGAACAGCAGAATTTTCCACGTACAGCTATTTAAGTGTATATTAATCACCCATACTGATTAGAGCTCAATTTTTGATCACATTTTTATCCTGTGTTTCACGGAAGCAGAATTCCACAGTTCACCTGTTAAGTGGAGGAGACGACTAGTACATCCGGGTCGACTGTGTGGAAGCTTATTGTATTGTATTCTATCAAATTTCATCATATTGTATAAAATTTTATCAGATTATGTTGAATCTTATTATATCGTATTGTATCGAATCTTATCGTATCGTACTGTACCAGATTTTATCTTATTGTATCGAATCTTATTAGGTCACATTGTATCAAATTTTAACGTATTGTTTCAAATTGTATCATATTGTATGGAATCTTATCGTATCTAATCTTATTGAATCATATTGAATCTTATCGTGTCGTATCTATTCTTATTGCACTGTATCACACTGTCATTTCACATCACGTCATTTCGTACTGAATCTGATTTTATTGTATTGCATTGTATCATAACATATGTTATCATATTGTATCAAATCTTATAGTAACAAAATCCTGTAGCAGGAACATAACCATTAAAGCTATAAAGGCTGTCAGTTAAAGTCTTAGGCTTGATTGAGAGCTGCTTTAGTGAGACTTGTAAACTTATTCAGGGTTAATCAGGTAACTGATGCTTGGACTGCATTAATTAGTCAATAGTCCTGGAATATTAACAACTGTTTTCTAGACGTAGCCTTCAGATGGAAACTCTTGAGTGTGTTCAGTGCTAAAAGCTGCTGTTAAACAGAGTAGCCATGGAATGATCTGTTCTGAGAACTGAATTCCATGTGATTTCATGTTGAGTAAGAGTAAAGCTCTGCAGAGAGATGTATTATCCAGCACCTCTGTTAGTCAGCATGTGTAGGCTGATGATTTAGACTGGGATTTAAATCCTGTGGCTCAATTTGTATTAGAGTGGAGTTTCGTGTGTCCAGACTCGGTGTCTGGTTTGTCAGCATTAAAAAACCCAAGAGTTTTCATAGATTATCACTTTTCAGAGATAATCATTCCAAACAGGTTTGGTTAGCAATTAATGCAATCAACTACTGCTGGAAATGTTCCTGAATTTCTGTCAATCCGCACTTAGATATAAAACAATTAACAGTTGATGTACGTAGTTGTTAAGTTGTTATCCTCGCTCATTAGCTAGCTTAATGTACACGTTTTCTAGCGTTGACATGAGAACACCTAATTAACCAGTAGTGCGTAGTGCATTTGCCTTTATTGTGGTAATTCACCAGTGACAAATTCAAATTGTAAAAGCTAATTGCTGAGTTCAGTTCAGTCATTTTCTAATGAATTCTGGAAGATTCTTTGATGGCATTCCAACATGCGCTAACTATTGAGAAATGAGCCACTGGTTTTGTAAGAATCAGGTATAGAAATTTCACTTTCAACATTTCAGTAGTACAGTAGCACAAAATTCAACTCCATTGGAAAATAATAGTTCTAACAATTCATCATCTTTGGCTCGTGGGCCAACAAGGTAGAGATGGAATCTGTGCTTGTTTGCTTTTCCTGATTCCTGATAGTGTTTTGATTTAAATCTTGGCACAAACTTTCAAACCATGGAGTACAATTTCTCTTTGACCTACACTACAAAAATTTCACTTTTTCCAAATTCAGAGCCCAGAAAGTCCAGATGTGTTCATGTGAATTTCTCATTCCAGGCATGTACGACTGTATGAAGTTTATCTAGAATGCACAAGACTTCTTTGAGATGCTCTGTAATGTACGAAAGACTGTTGGATTTCCTTCTAGATTTTCTTCTAGCACCATTCTACAATGACTTCCACAAAAATGTTCTGAAGTTGTTCTAAAATATTAAAGACTTCGAGACACGTTTGAACTCATGAAAGACTGTATGAAGTCAGTCTAGAATGCTAAAGACTTTGCAGAGATGCTCTAGAATGCACGGAACACTTCACTGAGACATTCTAGAACACAATAAAGAACGTTCTAGAATGCTCGAGTCTTCTCTGAGCCATTCTGCAATGTGAGAGACTACTTGATGTTCTAGAACACTAAAGACCTCAATACTCCCAAGACATTCTAGACTTCTCCGAGATGTTCTAGAACACACAAGTCTGTTTGACATCCTAGATTGCTCAAAAGTCTTCTCTGCACCATTCTAAAATGCAAGAAAGACTACTTGACATTATTCTAGAATTTGAGACACTCTAGAACACACAAAAGATGTTGCTATGATGTCACTGTGTGATGGCACTGTAGAATGCTGAATTCACTCTATACTTCTAGAATGCGGTCTTTTAGAAGGCTCGAGAATGTTCTCTGAGCCATGCTACAATGAGAGACAGAATACTTGATGTTGTTCTAGATTGCTAAAGACTTTGAGACACTCTAGAACACATGAAAGACTGTGTGATGTTCTAGAATGCACTGAAGACTGTTTGACGTCATTGCTGAATGCACAAAAGACTGTTTGAAGCAGCCAACTGTTGCATTATCCAAAATCTCCTTTATGACCTCATCGCCATATTCTTAAGTCAAACCTTTCCATCCTGCTTTTTTATGCCATTGTTCCATCCATGAAATCTCCCTCTCACCCTATGGCTGTAGAATACAAGGAGTAAAAGTACACAAACTTTCTGAGACATATACGATGGTATGAGTGCGGGTGGAGGCTGGAGTGAAGCCCTGACCTACTCGTTCTTCAGGTTTACAGGGAGGACCGGGTGCAGTGACGTCTGTCTGTGTGTGTGTTCATTCTTTGAATTAACATGTTTTACCAAGGTGAGATTGAAACCTTTGGTATGCTGAACAACTTGAAAAGCTTCCCTGCTCAAACAATGATCGCTATTCATGTCGTTTTCTGCTCATCAGAGCTGAACTCTTCCTATTCCAGCTGCTCAGGAGGCTTGGCTACAAGCTTCTCCTCTTCTGTCATCTTCTCAGTCTAATATAGTTTCCATTTTAAAGTTTTCAGAAATGTTCATTTGATAGATAGTGAAATGGTCTGCTACACTCAGTAGTTACGCTTTGATTTGCAGACTGGGATTGTCCATTGTTTAGGGAACGTTTTGATGTTTTGCAGCGTTATTGTTATCATTTGTTTGATCGCTGTTTCAAAGGCCAGTGTCATCACTTTCCACTTTCCAAGTTCACATATCATCATGTTCAAACGTATGATATATGAATGACGTATGAATATTTTAATAATTGTTTGAACAGAATGATCATCAAGAGATGTTTATTTGGTTTTTTTTTGTTTTGTTTTTTTAAACACAAAGTCTACAAGCTCAAGGTAAGAGTCTAGAAGATTCTCATTTCATTCATACTTTCTTCAATTGTTTCCCTTAATAATGCAGCCATATGATCTTTGCAGTCTGGAAAGTACTGTTTCAGACATTTATAGCACATGCATAGCAACAGCTCTTGTTGTTAGGGTGGTACCTTTAATCAAGCATGCACCTTTTGTACCTTTAGTATTGATTCTCATCTAGAAAGGTACCTAGAGTCTAGCTTTAAAGCTTTACACTAAATAGAAAGCACTTTACATCATTTTTATAAGAAACAGTATAGCCAAGTTTCCAGGAGAAAGATACATATTAAAGGTACAGTACATGGTTTGCACCCTTTACAGTGAAATTACAGGTTTCTGAGAAGGAACAAGATTCTACATACATCTGGGTGCTGTACTTCTTGTAATATTCAAGTCTCTTTCCTGTTTATTTACATTACATTGAAAGACTGTGTGTCATAATACCAGTAAACACAGCTCTTATAGTGTCTACAATATGCAGCGTCTGTGAGAAATCAGAGATTCAATCACAAGAAGTCAAACAGGAGGTCTGATCTTTTATATTTGATATATAGTGTCATTGTACATGCATTGCATTATCATGTATCAGTGAACATGCAGTTCACAGAGTCTGGGTGCTTGGCCCCCAAATTCACTGCTTGCAGTTTTAGTTATTGTTATTATTATCACACATTGTATACTTAAATAAAGGATGAATAATAATTGAGTAACTAATAACAATCAATAAGAATTTATAGTATGAATAATAAGTACATAAATAAATAAAGTTTGCTGAAATTAGAGTAAGATTATTGTAGATTGAATCAGTCAGTGGAGATTCTCTGTTTCAACAAACTGGTCCTCTATATTCAGCCTTTTAAAATATAGAGTTTATTGCAGTTTGGTTTCATTTTTTTTCTCAGGTTCAGTTTTAATCATACTGTACAACATTATCTTTATAAAATTTTGGGCCAAATTCTGTAACAGTGCATATCTTTGGCATTTGTAGGGTTTGGGCTCATAATTGTCAGATCCGAAGAACAGACAGTGATGCAAATTTGGAAACCAAAGCACAGAAAACACAAACGTGCAACAGAATTTAAACCGCTCATGTTTTCTTGCCTGTTCCAGGGTGTAGTCTGTACCGAGACATCCAGATACCCAAGTTCTAGAAAAATTGAATTGTACAGTTAAAAAGGTGCAGTCATGTTAACGCTAAAATGGACCAAGTATGCAAAAAACCTCATGTAACCTTGGAAGGTTTTGGGTGTGACTTACTTCCTTGCAGGTTTTGCAACAGCTTGTAGAACATAGCAAAGGAATACTGTGAAAGTTTCTGTGTAACTCTGTGCCCCCCCAGTGTGGTGTCTGATGGTGTCACCAAATTCTTCACTGCTTCTCACGTGCCATGCCAATGCGTGACTCCTGGCCATGCGACTTTGCGTCAGGATCGTCACTCCGCGTGAACAGTGTAGGCCACTGTGACAGCGTGATCAGCATCTACTCGGGCTACGTGAGTATGAACTACAGTGAAGTCTCATGGAGTGTGGGGGGAAAAGTCACTGAACTGGACTTTTTGTTTGTATCCTCCCATGAGAGGTCATTTAATTTATTCAGACAAATGTAATGGCGCCCTATAAACCTAGGAAACATTGGTGTGTTTGTTGTAGCTGATCTGCTGAAATGGCTCCAGTGGCTTAATGGAAAATTTAGTTTACCAGCTCTCTTTGTGCTTTGCCTCTTATGGAGTTTTGTGGGCATCACCAAATTAGCGGCGTAGTAACCAAGTTACACTCTTTATTTCTCAATATAAAATTTAGACAAAATCTGGTTGTCATGGTGACAACTTGTGCTCTGAAACTAGCACTAGAACAACTGCTTGAGTAGAAGCCTAAAGATACTTTTTTGTTTTTGCCTAGAACAACTTGCTTTACTTAATGACCAGATCTATAACCTTTCACCCTGGAGAATCCATCACTCTGGGGGCCTTATTGTCTTGTACAGTCTTGTATAATATCATTGCTGAGAGCAGTAACAGTCCAACACACTGGTTTGAACTCAAAAAGGAAGTTACAAGCTGGTCTTATAAACACTGGTTTAGTTTGTCTGTTCATCAGGGAGATAAAAAAAAGGCAAATGTCACTCTTTCTGATTCACTGCTTATTTTTACTGCCTTATTCTAGAGCAATGATGAATTAAGATATCCAGCGCTCCAAGTCTCAACAAATACTGTACATTATGTGACAAGTGAATGTCACTACACCTGGAAACATTTGTAGAAAAGTAAAATAATTGCTTGAAGACATCATGAAACATGAATGCAGGCCCTACAGCAAGGTATTGAACAGGACGATGGTTTGGCAAAAACGTTAGACTGGTTTTATTTTTTGTAGCCTTTAGTCTTCAAAGTGTTTCAGTTTTACTGTTACTTAAAAGTCTTAGCCTTGACCTTCAGTGGCTGTTTCTTTTGCACCTGTGGGCAAATTGTTCTGACTTCATACTAGGAGTTGTACAAGTGCTAATTTTAGACTATTGGAATAGTCCAATATTCCAAGAGAATATTCCATGATAATTCCAACTTAACCGGGTGAAATTGACATCTGGTTTCTTCTAGTCTGAAATATTTACACGCTAGTAAAATGACTTCAGTGTCTGCTGTTTTTTATACTGATCTGACTACAGAATTTATTAGTTAAAGCAAACTTTACTTTCTTGTCTTTTCGGTGCAGAGTGACGACAGTATGGAGCATCTTTCTGCTGAGGAACGTGCATGCCTCATGTTCCTGGAGGAAACCATTGAGTCTCTGGAGGCGGAGAACAACAATGGTGTGTCAAATGATGAACAAAACCATCTGTCTCACAATCTGACAAATAAGATGGATCAACTTAATTCTATTCGCCAAGTTAATTCAGAGGGTGAGTGTGAAGGGCTTCACGAGCTCACATTTCATTGACTGCAAGAACTTCAGAAGGTAACTAAGATAGTCCGTGTTAATGAAGACTCAAAATCCAGGAAGTAACTGGCAGTAGTAAAAATTAAATAAGCACAAACTTTTTGGAGAAATAGGACGCTTCAGCTAAAGTCCTTCATCATCTATTAAGCAAAAGTCCTTCTGAGGAGGAAAAAGCAAAAAAATAAAAACATAATCTAAATTGGTCTATGGCAATCACACAACACCTCTATTAACATTCTTCCAACATTAACACGGCACAGTTGCTATGCTTTAGATCTTCTGATATTATTATATTGTTCATGTTTATCACATTTCTCTTTATTTGTTTGTCTTTCAGGACTATCTGTTCATGACGATCCCAATAACATTTTGGGAAAAGACCATAAATCCCGTAAATTGCTTGTTCCAACTCCACTAGTTTTAGCCAACGGCAGTGCCAAATTTCTGAAAAAAACTGATATCGCCAGTACTGAACAAAAACCAGCTGTACTGGTTAACACACCTAAAACCGCTGCATTCAATTCTCACCAGTCTTCAGAGTTACTGGCTTCTGCAGAAGGAACTGCTATATTGGCTCCAAATCCCGGGAGACACAAACCAAATGCTTACTCCTTCAGTGAGCTGACTGATTTGCCTCCTTCCTTTATACCTAAGCCACCAGTCAGATTTAACACTTCAAGTGGTGCCAAAGACAACCCTCCTAAAACCAATCTTGCTCCAGGGTCAGATCAGAAGCACAAGAGTGTTTCATCCGATATGCCAGTGGTGCTCCTTCCTCCTCCTTCAGACTTTATGGATGAGCCAGTGCTGCTTCCACCAGTCAACACTCTGCCAGCAGGACTAAACCAGCCCCAAACCTCAACTCAACCTTTCTCACAGACTGCATTCCAATTCCCATCACAGCCATGTCAAAGTGAAAGCACACCAATTGCTCCTCCTCCAGGTTTTGATGGACATATTGGGACGAACAAGCCTCTAACATCACTGTCTACATCCCCAAGGGGACAGCTGTCCCTAAATGAACTAGACAAGTTGCGTAAGAAAGCGTCAATGAAGAAGGCCCCTGAAATAGCACCAGTAGTTCAAGTAAAATCTGGCCATAATCTGCCAGACCAGACAAATTCTCCAACCTTTGGTCCAGATACCAGTGCAGTCACTGCAGTGGAATATGTAGAACCAAAAAGCCCACCCAATGTGGCACCCAAACCCAAAAAACTGCCTTCGAGCATTGTTCTAAAAAGCCACAAAGATGCCACACCTGGTCATACCCTTGTTTCACCAGGTGACCGAATGATGATCAACCAACAGAAGGTTCACCAGGAAGCTCTGAAGAAACTAGGCTTGCTGAAGACTGATGAGATCGACTTTGGCCACTGCCCCAGTCCACCAAACAAGGTCTCTCCACAGACTTCCTTTACCACAAGCACTTCTTTAGCATCACCTGCAGAACGTACCGCTGATTCTGTGCTTCTGTATCCCGAGCACCATGCAGTCTTTGAGGCAGAAGGAAAAACAGATTTTTCATATTTACCTGTACCCCCTGAGCAAGGAGAAAGAGAAAATCTATCAATCACAAGGGCACCAAGTCCAAAACCATTTGAAATGAAATCGGCATCCATGGAGCGATCGGGCATCGGCCTGAAAAGCCTTACACTTGGGAATCCCTCACACTTATCTAGCCAGAATGAGAATCCAGAAAATGTGCCAGTTCCATTTGGACATCTGCGAAATAACCGATATCAACCTGCTTCTGCTGGAAGCTTGAAGGACTTTAGTATTAACCAGATACCTTCTGAATCAAACAGAGAGCCAGAGCTCAGAAGATCTCTGCCCATCCCTGTTCCATCACAGCCAAAGATTGAGCCCCAGAAGTCTCTTCGATCACATGGCATCAGCGTGGTCATCTCCCCACAGAACAAGAACGGCGAGGACCGCAAGCAGGCTCTGAGGAGACTGGGACTGGGAATGATCAAAGACTAACCTTCAAAATGGTTTCCCAGCAGACTGTATATTGGACTTCCTGGTCAATATTACTTCGCAAAATAGGACTGCTGATCTAGGATCAGTGTATATCTTTTACTTTCTAATCATTAGACAGATATGGTGAGGCTATGGTGTAGCACTTTTACTTTAGGCACTGGTCCTGGAAAACCCTCTGTCCTTCTAATCAGCTAATTAACATCCCTTCCTGAGTTGAAGTGAGTGTTTTACAGCCAATAAAACTCTAGAATGTACTGGACAGGGGGTTCTCCACAATAAGGTTTGGGAGCTTGTCCTGTAAGAAGTAGTTACAAATGGATCTCTGTATGTACACTGGACATTCAAGAAATGTGATCTATAAAAACATATTATTTGAATTCCTGGATGTTCTGGACATGAATACTGGAACTTTTTTTTTTTTACTTTGGTGGATAAGTGTAATATTTAGCAAGTATAGACTAACCTGTGGATGATTTGTGATTCTACTAGTGTACCTGCTGCTATATTGTTTCTTGCTGAAGGATCTGTTATGAAAAGTGAAGGATAAATACAGTCTTTATTAAAATGCTTAGTAGTAGGTGTTGCTATTAGGGGACTGCACTAGCTGTCATAGTTTGCAAGTGATCCAACTGTTTTTTTTCTTAGTGAAGCCTTAGTTATTGAAAATAAGGGCTTGACACCTTGCATTTGACACCAAAGCACAGTCTGAACATTGCTTAGCAAATATATTCAAACTGTTCTTTAATTGCCTACAAGCATTGTTTCATGGATACAATTATTCTCTTTTGAACAGCACTTTATGATCCATGTACGTAAAAAGCTAGCAATACTGACTTTATTAATAAACTTCTCGTTCTTGATTGCATTAACCGTCATCCTCATTAGAACAAAAAATATCAGGAACTCGGGATCAAGGAGTGTTGATCTCGGATCAGTTTGGTGCTGTAAACACAAGGAACCTGATTTGAAACCTTCCAGGAGTGCCAGCACAGACAAGGGCAGTGATCAGGGTGTGATATCTGCAGGGTGTTGAAGCAATGAGTCACACGCAAAGCCTTCAATGTGTCCTCCAAAAACCACTGATCCACGATTTCATTTCAACACTGCTCCGGCATTCTCTGAGTTCTTTTCATGGCCTCAGCAGGTTGCAGTGAATCCTGGAGGAACCAGTCAGACCTGATTCGAGGCACCAGTTCTTAATGGATTTAAGTCACTGCTCTGTAACCTTACTCCTTTCTCACCTCATAATTCACGGTCAAGACCTCTCTCCTTCTGGAGACCTTGTTCGTTTCAGAAATTGACAATGATATCATACTTAAACCTGACCTTGTGTGTTTCCTTGATATAAAAGTGATTGTTTTTTTGCTCTTACCTTTTAGGCCTACAGTTATACTAATTGTTACACATTTAAACAACTTAAAATAAAATGTTTTTCTTACATACTCCAACATGAGATTCTAGAAGTAGAGTAACTGATGACCTTTGCTTATAGGATTTCTGTAGAACAGTGTCAGACCCAGTTCAAGTCATTTACAAAAAAACTGGACTGTGATTGCTATTTAGCATCACACAAGCACACAAATATGAGACCTTTCACAGTGTTGTAGTGTCCTCTAGTGGATTTGGAAGTGCAACACTAGTTTGTTTACTATTTACTTGGTCCTCTAGAAGTTTAGTGGCAGTAAAACTTAAATCCTGCCTGGGCCACATCAGAATTGTTGTGAGTCTCTGAAGGGCTGCATTCAAAGTCTATTTATACTGTACATATTATTTGCTCTATTTAACATGTATTCTTTTCATTTTGATTCTATATTAAGGTTTACTCAAAATTTAATGGCAAAAAATTGACATGGTTTTCTTTAAAAAAAAAAAAAAAGAAAGAAAAGAAAAGAATTCAAATATATGCTTACAATAAGTGTACTTCAATTAAAGGTTAGATTTCTCTCATATTTCCCTGTTTTTTTTTTATTCCAATTAAGCCAATTAACCACAGATCATTTTACCAAGGGTGCCAATAATAATGAAGCTGATTACTATATACTGTAACACAATTACAGCACTCTAAAACCATATTAATGCTATTACTATGTAATTCGGAAATAATAATACATTTAAATACAGTCTTGCAGCCATAACTTCAACATGAAGCTTGAAGATCGTGTGCCATTTGACATTTTCTTCCTGTCGTACCTCCACCTCTGGCTCTGTATTAAAGCCTGCATTAAATTCTGAGCATTAGCGCTTGTTACTGGTTCTCGTCATGCTTTTAGGAAAAGGAAGTGACAATTTTGGCCGTGAGGTTTCGTTACAACACTGCAGCCTGCTCCGAGCCCACACAAGTGGATTGGGATGATGAGTAATGCCAGTGGCCTGCTGATTCAGTTTATGTCTCACAGCTGCTCCTTCCAGCTTCTCAGCTTGAGGCCTATTGCGCACAAACAATAACTACAATAACACTTGTGGTTGACCAGCAATCTCCTTAATAACTCTCTCCGGGGTTTGGACTAATGACTAAACAGCGAATCGGATGTTTGTGGGCATCATACTGTGACTGGAGACGGTTCTGATACTTATCTCATTATTGTAGTTCCTTTGTTTTGTTTTTTTAATTTGCGGATAAAATTCTTTAAAACCATTTTAGGACATAAAAGCTTTTGTTTTGCTCATAGCTTTGAGTTTGAGAGACTTCCAACTTATGAGAAACTGCATGAAACTTTCACCTATAATGAAGTTTTCCAAATGAGTAATATCTGAAATATCCAATATCTCAGGGCTGGTCCACTGATGTGGAAACAAAAGCTAACACATAGGAAATTATGGTGAAGCTTAGCAGCTGGAGCATTTCTCATAAGACTCCTCTGACATTTGAAGGAAATTCATTTAAAATCATTCTTGTTTATTAAAGCCCTTACTCATTAAGTGCAAAATGGTTTGTAATAATTCAGTACAATTCACTATATTGTACATACTTTTACTAGTAAATCCTCTTGTTTTGAAAACTTTCCTCTTACCTTTAAATAGAATTAAAATCATGTAATCATTTATCGTGTTATGATGGACTCACCCATAAGTTTGTGTTTAGACACTTTAGTAGCTAGCTAGTTACTTAGCTAATATTTAGAAACCACTATAAAGATTCAAAGATGCTTGCTAGCTAGCAATCACAGTGGGATTATTAACTAGCATGAAACATGAAATCTTACCATATTCAAGTTTAGCTAGATAGCTAGTTTTACTGTATAGTTAATGGATAAAAGCTTCAAGATTTTTGCTAACTAGCAAACCTACTGGGTTTATTCGCAAAATGTTAAATCTCTAGTCTGTTTAGCTCGCTAACTATTTTTCTTGTAAAAGCAATCTGTTGGCATTCAGAATATTTTTTAAAATGCTTAGAAGCTTTTACATTTTTGGCAGACACCCTTATCTAGAGCAACTTACAATTTATCTTATACAACTGAGGGCTAAGTGCCTTGCTCAAGGGCCTAGCAGTGGCAGCTTGGTGGACCTGGGATTCAAACTCCAAACCTTCCGATCAGGAGTCCAACGCCTTAAACACTAAGCTACCACTTTCATGATGTTTCTCTGTTATCTGGATGTATTTCTTTCTGTGCCAGAGTGACGCTATCTCACTCCAATGATGGGTAAATTTAATGGTGAATTTTAACCTTGCTTCACATCATGACCATTGTGGTTCTTCTTCCTCTCCCACACCCCCACATACTCCCTCACTCAGACAGATCATCTGGATGACTTCAGATCCTCAGCTGATTACCTACACTGATTACCTCTGCACGTAATTTCATATCATCAGACGTTTACTGGCCTTTTCTTTATGTCAGAGATGAAAGACGGAGATTAAAGCCTTGCTCTGTGATTCAGCACCAGCATGTAATCAGCAAAGTAGGACTGCTGACCCAGCTGGAGATAATGAAGGAACTTTGGCTAAATATATATACACACATTATTTAGAAAGAAAATGTAACACTGAGGCCAAATCAGATAGTAAACCCACATCAATTAAAGGATAAACGCTGTAGAAATGACATCATGCTGTTATCAGGCACTTCATCATGAGCAGTTTTGTTTGGGTGTTTCACCTCTAGAGGTCACTGTGATGTACACTTGACTCAGAGGTTTCAGTAAGCAGATTCTCAACTTGTCCGGTGTTTAATAATCACAAACTCCCTGCAGCAATGCAAATACTATTTAGTCACTGGTTCTTTCTAGTGATGAACAAGGTAGAATTTCTAGAAATTCAATCATATATTCTGAAACTGAATATTGAACTAAATGTGAATTCTGTGGTTTCCTAATGATCTAAAACTAAATTTTAGGGTTCCCAAATGATCTAAAACCAAATTCCATGATTTGCTAATGCTCTGAAACCAATTTTGTTTGTTTCCAAATGATCTAAAACTGTATTTTATAGTTCCCAAATGATATAAAACCAATTTTGTCCTTTCCAAATGATCTAAAACTTTTGTGTGGTTTCTAAATGATCTGAAACTAAATCTCACACTTAATGGTGTATGATTAAACATTTCAAAATTCAAGATCAAGTATGGGTATCATTTTCTCTCTCTATTAGTGCACATTTTTAGCTTCACTTCCAAAACTGCATCTGGCTAACAGGCAGGCAGGAAAACATAAAAACCTTAATAACTTTCAGGTTCAGCTTCAGTAACTGAACACCTATACAAACCTACAAGGCAAGTTTTACCTAATAAAATGCCCAAATGGATGCAACTGCAGCACACTGTACATGGTAGAAAAAATAGACTAATCACCAAGACATGATAAAGTCTGAGGTGATAAATTTTAAGGAATAGCAACCGGCTACATAAAATTGCCTGCGCCAATTGTGAGCGAGTGTGTACATGGTGTATTACAGCCTGGATAAAGTGCTTACTAAAAGTGTGTAAATTAATGTCTTACTGCATTAGGAGCTCTACCTGAGATGTAAGTTTGATCTCCAGCCTGAACTCCAAAGTTTGCCTCACAGAGAGGGCAGAATCTCCCCTGTGTGTGAGGGATAAAAAATAAAAGGTAAAAATAAGTGTGTATTTATAAAATGTACATGAATCTAATCTAAAAGGTTTTGGGGAGACACTTGGGTTGTAAGGTGAGGCAACTGAAACAAAAACAAAAGCCTCTGGATTTGTAAAGTGGGCTCTAATGTGGAAGGCCAACCAGTCCATAAACAGAGCAAAACATTTTTGGGGTTTCACAAACCAGTAATTAATTCTGTATTTAGTTACCTTGTCATTTCAAGCTAGTCAAACTTGTCAAAGTAAATAGTTTTTATCAGTTACACAGATCTTGGTCACTTACCCATGAATCCCTAAGCTAAGTAAATTTCTTTTCATAATTTAACTAGCCAAGGAACCATGTGACTACAAACGTTTGAAGAAAGGACATTATTTACATTTACAATATTTACTGTCCAGTGTCACCCAAATAAGGATGAGGTTCCATTCTGAGCCTGGTTCTGGGAAATGATGCAGATCAATCGCAGGTTACCTTAGCCTTGTTAATATGCTTTAGTGTGGAATTATGCACAACATGGACGTTGTAGTATGTCTCTTTGGAATAGAGACAAAAAACTTCATTGAGAATTTCATAAACATTCAAATAAGCAACAGTGATGCAGTTGGATTCTGTTTAATCACTCATTAAGAAGTACAAAGGTGCACCACTCACCTCTGCTCCTTACCCTAATCCTAACCCTTTAAATGTGCATTAGGTGAGGTTTTTAAAAAAAAAAAAAATTATTTAAGATTAGGTCTCTAACACCATGTCCACAAAGCTCCACCTTCAGAACCACTGCACCTTTAAACTTTTTTGCACGTGAGAATTTAGGGATGTTTTTGGCCCTTTTAGTCTTCCAGAGTCAGGTCCATTGATCGCGCACGGTCTCGGAGAGTCTGACCTCTCGCGCCCACGGAAGCCGTGTCCATGGCAACCCCCACTTTGGGCGATTGTGAATTCCTCCCGGGAAAAAACAGGGGGGAGAGAGTGTGTGTGTGTGTGTGAGAGAGAGAGAGACGGGATCAATGCATGATCTCTCCTCCCCCTTCCTTCTCTCTCTCTCTCTCTCTCTCTCTCTCTCTGGGCTCCCTCTCTTCCATACAAACTGCTCGGAGACGAACATGAGCAGTGACGCGCGCTCCTGTGCTCGCGCTGAACGCGGTGGTCGCTCCTCTTTTGCGAGCCGGACGATATAACGGAGAGGATCCACGCGCAGGGAATAACGGCCACGCTTGCACGAGCCTTCCTGAGCTTGAACTCCAAACTCAGACCCAGGATAAAAGTCTGGTGCTTCTTCCTCTTGCTCTTCTCCGGTCTCCTTATTCTCCACGCGCGCTGAGATGTATCTCCAGGCGTTAGCGCGCGCCTGCGCCGGATTGGTGGCCTGCACCCTGCTTGCCTTTGTCCCGCAGCCGGCCGCCGCATCCCTCAGCCGACCTGCACATGGTGAAAGTTTTTTCTCTCTCTTTTCTCCCTCTCTCCCTCTCATCCTCTCTTCAGTGCGTCCGCGTTTTAGTGTCTGAGCATGAATTAACGACTGTAA
This sequence comes from Hemibagrus wyckioides, assembly GCF_019097595.1. NCBI lineage: Eukaryota > Metazoa > Chordata > Actinopteri > Siluriformes > Bagridae > Hemibagrus > Hemibagrus wyckioides. Next base: position 11,729,974 of record NC_080724.1, read on the forward strand.
CGACTGGCACGCGCTCGGTACACCTTACAGGCTGCATGAAAAGATGGATTTGCGGTGCGCGTTAAAAAAAAAAAAAATCTTTTTCCAGTGTGAGTTCACATGCGCAGGTCAGTCCCGCGTAGTAATAAAATCAGAAGGTGCTCTGAACATCTGAGAGGCTCAATGCATTTCCAAATGCATGTCCTCTTTTCACTTTTAGAAAACTATTTAAAGCAGCGATTAGTGAAATGTCTCGCACGGCTCGTTGCAGTCCCCCTTAATCACAGGAGGGATTTTATGCATTATGCAATCCAATCAGCATTTTCGAAAAAAATCCCTGTCTTTCCCCAGGCGCAATTACAGCGGGCATAAGTGAAAAGCTCGTAATGCAGAGTTTCAGTGTGTTTAGACTTCTCTGACAGCTTTCTCGATTTCATTCCTGTGATCTTTTCTGGAAGGCTATTCTTTTAAGCATCTGCTTGAATGATTAAATCTGGATGGGTTTGTGGAGTTAGATGGTGACACAGAGTACATTGTAATCAGTTTTACAGGATGGACTTGCAAATTGCATTCATTCATTTATTTATTTATTTATTTATTTATTTATTTATTTATTTATTTATTTATTTAAAGCTTCCTGTATTTCTCACCTCATATTCTGGTTTATAAGTAAAAGTCATAAAAAATGTATTTAAGTTATAATAAGAAGAGCTGACCCTTAGGTGATGGAATAATGGACTGAGGATATCCAACAGTTCATGTTGGAGAGATATTGGGCTTGTAATCAGTCTTTTGTGAAACTATCTCTATTCCCATCTCTCTCTCTCTCTCTCTCTCTCTCTCTCTCTCTCTCTCTCTCTCTCTCACACACACACACACACACACACACATACACTGTCTCTCTCTGTTTCTCTCTCTCTCACACTCTCTATTTCACACACTCTGTCTCTCTCTGTTTCTCTCTCTCTCTCTCTCTCTCTCTCTCTCTTTCACACACTCTGTCTCTCTGTCTCTCTCTGTTTCTCTCTCTCTCTCTCTCTCTCTCTCTCTCTCTCTCTCTCTCACACACACACACACACACACATACACTGTCTCTCTCTGTTTCTCTCTCTCTCACACTCTCTATTTCACACACTCTGTCTCTCTCTGTTTCTCTCTCTCTCTCTCTCTCTTTCACACACTCTGTCTCTCTGTCTCTCCCTGTTTCTTTCTCTCTCTCTCTCTTTCACATACTCTGACTCTCTGTCTCTCTCTGTTTCTCTCTCTCTCTCTCTCTCTCTCTCTCTCTCTCTCTCTCTTTCACACACTCTGTCTCTCTCTGTTTCTCTTTCTCTCTCTCTCTCTCTCACTCTCGCTCTCTCTTTCACACACTCTGTCTCTCTCTGTTTCTCTCTCTCTCTCTCTCTCTCTCTTTCACACACTCTGTCTCTCTCTGTTTCTCTTTCTCTCTCTCTCTCTCTCTCTCTCTCTCTCTCTCTCTCTCCCTCTCTCTCACTCTCGCTCTCTCTTTCACACACTCTGTCTCTCTCTGTTTCTCTCTCTCTCTTTCTCTCTCTGTTTCTTGAAGACTGTGTAGAGCAGCTTTGTACACTGTTGCACCGGTGCTGTACACTTTCATTTCTTAACTATAAGCCACTTTATTTTGCTGTGTTTCTAATTATAAATGTGTATGCGTCTCATCTCAATAAGGCTGAATGATGATCACATTTTCCTTGTTGCTTCTACAATGGACATAAATATGAATCTGAAAGGCTGTTTGCTACAGAATAGAGTTCTGTTTTAAATTTTAAGAGTATTTCTCAGTAAAGGGTGAATTATTTTATTATTTATGCACATATGCACATGGTGACTGTTCCTCCTAATTATAACATCACTCAAAAACACCTCACTTCTGTTTTTTTTTTACCGCTAATAAAACAGCAGATCCACTTTAGTGTATGATTGACAGCTGATAGGTGTTTTGAACTCTCTGATGTCAAGTCAACCCCATGAAAGGGGCCCCCTTTCCTCCATCTCACATTAATAATGTTTTGGCCAGTTCCCTCGTCTCGTCTCATCTCGTCTGGTCTCAACTTTCTGTGCTCTAGAATTTCTGAACAGTAATGTTTTAACATTCATTATTGTGAAATAAAATTAATTTAACTTAGTTAACATATCACATATATGTAGTAAATGTCAGTTAATTATATTTAGTAGGGATGTCACAGGAAAAAATCAGGAGAAAGATAGGGTGAAAATTAGAAAGTGATTAAAAGTCTGAAAGAAAGTGGCAATAAAAGTTTCATCAACAGTAAAAAAAAAAAAAAGTGTTTGTGTGGAAATGTTTTACTGTTTCTATGAGACATTAGACAAATGTGTGAAAGGCTTGTTTTTTATTTAGTTTTTGAGTTTTTTTTTCTGTTTATTGCTCACTTTTTTTCTCCCCTCCCCCCTTCACTCGGTTCCTCTCGGAGTTGGCAGCTCCGCGTATTTCTACAAACATTTCTAAAAAGTGCTTTGAGCACTTATTAATTCATTGTGAACCACTATTCATTGTCTTGTCTGCTCAGCTGTTTAAAAAAATCCAGATGAAATTTTAAGTTGACTTTTTTTGGTGTACTTGGATTGTCCATCCGAGTAAACCAACTGTCAGAATCCTCTGAGTATAATCTGATAATAAAAATCTGAAATAATAATAAAAAACCTTTAAAAAAAAAACATTCAGGTTCAAACTGTTTAATGTTAACGAGCAAAATCTTTGCATAAAATTAAATTTCTTAGTAATGAATATTGGCAAATTTATATCTCTTATTTTGACATAAAATAATATATTTTAAAAGATTTTGTGTAGAAATCTTTTACAGATATATGAAAGAATTATTGTAGAGAGATGATTTTTGTTGAATATCACTGGTGAATTAAAACTTATATTTTCCCCAAACAGCCTGAATTTTGGTTCTCTTGCTGCCAGTGTGTGTGGAAGGGTTTTAAGCAAGCTGAAGTAACTGGACCATCTTTCACCCTGCAGCTTGTTTTTGTATTAATAATAATAACATCTGTGGAAAAGTCAAAAATCAAATTGCGATACTTTATCAAAGACATTTCTACCCACAACTCATGTCACAAAATATAAATGTAGTGTTGCATTTAAGGAGACCTTTATTTCATGAAACTCTTTTATTTAACACTGAAAAGACAGAAAGTAGAATACTGTAAAAATATACATTTCAACAGCACTGTGCAGTCAACTCTGTCCAATCAGCTCTGACTGATTAGTTCCGTCCAATCAGAGTCTGTCCAATTAGCTCTGTCCAGCTAGCTCTGTCTGATCAACTCTGTCCAATCAGTTTATCCAATAAGTGTCATATCTGTGTGAGTCCAATCAATATGAGTCCAAACAGCTCTGTCTGATCAACTTTGTCCAATCAGTGTCTGTCCAATCAGATGATTTTTTTTTCTATCATAAATATTTACTGTATATTTAAAAAGGAAAATGAAAATACTTAATTTATACCATGTTTTACTGTATAATGATATTCTTAAAATGTTTTAATGAATATTGAAATTATGTGTGTGTGTGTGTGTGTGTGTGTGGTACATGGTGAAGATTCACACTCAGACACACAAAAAAAGCTGTCCCCTGAGCTGCTGACAGGGACGGTGTGTGTGTGTGTGTGTGGTACATGGTGAAGATTCACACTCAGACATACAAAAAAAGCTGTCCCCTGAGCTGCTGACAGGGACGGTGTGTGTGTGTGTGTGTGCGCGTGTGTGTAGGGGGGTTGTTTGCATCTTGGGTGGTCTACTTCCCATTGTGGGAAAACTCAATATTTACATTTTGCAATTTGAACCACTTTTCCTCTTGTTCGTTTTCCACAACATCCACTGCGCGGAGTTTGATGCCGAGCGCCGATGTTCGACGCGTTCTGTGTTTGGTGAATCACACAGGACTGCACCTGTTTAGCTGTTTAGTGTGTGTGTGTGTGTGTGTGTGATTTGAGGTGAGTCATTTAAAAAATGTGTGTGTAGAGGCTAATAAACGATCCTCTTGGTTGTTGATTGTCCTCTGAAGTCTCATAACATGGTTTTAACAGAAGGAGGAGATCAAGAGCTAATTGTATTGTCTATATTGTAAAATAGCACATTGTGAATATATTAAAGGAGCAATAAGCAATTTTTAGAGCTCCTTACTATCTGGGAGATGAAGTGAAGATGTATTGAACTCAGAACACTCCCTCTGTTCCCCCCAGTCGACTCCGCTACTTCTGCCAAAACATTCTGACTTATAAACAAAAATTGGCAAAGCAATGTTCAGGGCCAGAAAAACATCAAGAAGACTTGGATGAAGAAACTACCTAGCTCCATTGAATGCCACCATCGTTACTCTTTTTATTTTCGGTGAAAGTGATTGATTATTGATTTCTACAGATGTACAAACTTGAACAGAAGGAGCTGATTAATTTTCTCAGACAGTAGCACAGAAAATCACTTTTCTATTATTTCTATAGTAATGGCTTCCACAGGATCAGAGGTTTGATGGAGGATGCGCCATGTAAGTGAAGTCTAAAAATAAACAAATTGTTAAGTCAAATGTTCAGTCATTGAGACGGTGAAGTGTCAGGGCTGCTGTTTAACGACGTGTTTTTAACAGTGAAAGAAGAAAGTCAGAATGTGGCTGCTAAAATAAAAAAGAGGCTGGTGAATTTATAGCTTCTGTAACGTATTAAACTATAAATAGGTAAAAATGACTTCTTTAAAACATAGAAAATCATAAGGGTTGGTATTTCTCTCTTGTGGTTGATTGTTTTCCACTTGCAGCTTGTTCTGACTTGCGGTTAATTGTTCTAAAGTGTTTGATTGATCATTTCAGGACTCATTAACATGCCTATTTTTTTCCACCAGGAAATAATTCCGTTTAAATCCATTCGACCGGGAATGTTTTTCTGTGGTCCAGCTGTGACCAGGTTCTCTGTGCTTCCTGATTACTCAAGTGTGCGGAACTACACTGATAACGTGGAAAAAAAGATGTTTAGAAAATAGTTCTCTAGCGGAGAGAAGGCTGGAGAGAGAGAGGATTAGACGATACAGCGGAACTGACTGAGCAAGGAAGCAGTGAGTTGATTAGTGTGTGTGTGTGTGTGTGTGTGTCTGAGACAGAGACAGACAGGGAAAGACACACATACAGCACCACAGCAACCTGTGGTACCAATGTGTCACGCTGTAAGACACCAGTGTGTGTCGGTGTAACCCCTGCTCTCCGTCTCCCAGGCTGAGCAGAGCACTAGACCTTCACAGAAAGATCTAGAAGCTCTAGAAGACAGAGACAGACGCACAGACACACAGCGAGACGCAGCCGAGCCTCAACAGGATGCTTTCTGTGTGGGAAGCGAACCCAGTGGCCCGATTCAGGCGTGCCAGAGAGCACAGAAAAAGGCCAAACTGGTACTGCAGACTCCCACGGAGAGGGGAGGGGACGACCAATACAACTTCACTCCCTCTTTATTCTGCCTGGGGGTTTGTTTGCTTTGTCTTGCCTTTCACTCCATGAAGTTGCCCTGTTCTTTTGTCGGCGTGAGCAATGGCCTTGTACACGGCAAAGATCTCGCGCTGCAGCTTCTTGTGAATGTCTGCAGCAACGTGCTGCTTTTATTACAGTTCTGCTTTTGAGGCAGGGACCAAAAACCCATCAGGCTTTGGCGAAAATTACTTTATAAAAAAAAATGACTTCATCTTAAACCCTGGATACTCAACATTTTTGTAGTTCTCTTTATGACTGATTTCACAGACGCCACAGCACAATTTATTTCAGATTGGAATGTTTTTGTTTTCACTTATTGTGGTTGGGATTAAATTTATTTCATTGCATCAAACCGGAACTCAAAAGTAGATAATAAAATCTAAATGACACAGAGGTTTTTAATTCGGCTGATGTAACAATATTTCAAAAATCATGCTTCATGTCCCATTTTGCGAGCTTTTCGAAGCAGATTGGACGTGACACGCTTGTTCTGATATTGTGAGAAGGGATCGGACATCACGTCTGGAGATTCTCCAAAATCCGACGTGCTGCTAAACTACACTCACACAAAAACATGTGCATTACTAGGAGACGGTGATGGTAAAATAAACACTCCACTGGTTCAAGGCTAACGGCAATTGCAACCAGCTTTATTTCCTTGTCCTCTGGGTTGTGGTAGGACTTTGAACTCGATGCTTGTCCTTCACTGTGAAGCTCAGCTGCAGCTGCAGGAGCTGCTCCTCCATTATATCAACCCCCACGTACTTCCTGTATTTACTGCGTTTTTGTTAGATATTAATAACAGGGTAAGGGTTACATCTCTGAGAGTAGTGTATGTCATCTCAGGTTCAATAATAATAATAATAATAATAATAATAATAATAATCATCATCATCATCATCATCATTATTTTTGATTGGGGAACAACTTCAGTTGCTCTGATTGTCCAGAGTCCACCTGCTTCAAGCATCTTCATGTTAGGACCAATCAAGTAGGACCTGTAAACTTTAATTAGCATTACTAAGAAGTACAAATATCCTAAGTCTAGCACTGGTCTAGCACTGGTGGCTCAAGTGGTTAAGGCTCTTCTTTGATTCAAGCCTCAGCACTGCCAAGCTCTACTGTTGGACAATTGAGCAAAACCCTTAACCTTCTTTGTTCCAGGGGTGCTGTATGATAGCTGCCCCTGTGCTCTGACCCCCAACCTCCTCAGCTGGGATATGTGAAGAAAAGAATTACACTATGCTGTAAATGTATACGTGGTGATAATAAAGGCTCCTTCTTACTTACTTAGTGCATGGAGACTATCATGTATAATTGTAGCTGCTAGATTTCTTTTTTTGAAAAAGTTTGTGAAAATTAACAAAAACAATAGTTGTACATTGGAATTTTAGGTCCACTGTTCTAAATTAAATTTTATTCTTGATTAGAAGAGCAGCATGCAGGTGACAGACACTGGAGAGAGAGAAAGAAGGAGGGAGAGAGAGAGAGAGAGAGAGAGAGAGAGAGAGAGAGAGAAAGGGAGGGATGGAGAGATCGCAGCTGGAGGGAGGGAGAGAGAAATAGAGGAAGAGAGAGGCATGGGAAAGAAGGGAGGAGGAGAGAGGAAGATGGAGGGAGGAAGAGAGCACTTTAACTTCTCTCTCTCTCACATTCTCTCTCTGGTGAGCATTTTTGCGGTGGTTGCTATAAACTTTATGGCTGACCGTGTGGTAAAGTGTCCAGCACCACTGGGTTCAGCTAAAGAGATGAAACTCGAACTTAAAAATGTCTTGAATCAGACAAAAGCATTCCAGCAGCCGTATAGAGGGAGCTTCAGTCACATTTTTCCTATAATGTCTTTCACACTCACACTTTGTCCGCCTTTAACACTGAATCCAACATCAAGTAATAATAATTATTATGCCTCAGTGACACTGACTGTGTGTCTGTGGATAAAGAACCTCATCTAGCAAAGGTTAATGACTGGTTAATAATCAGTTTGTTTTCTTTAAATTATTTGTATTAGCTTTGTAGTCTAGCAGTGCAAGCTAACAGCTAAAAGCTAAAATGTAACACTCACCAGAGGCACCACTAGATAGCTATGCAATCCGTGCTTTAGAGCTTCATTTTTTAACTGAGATGAAGACAAAGATCTGAGTGAAAATAGTTTTAGATTTACGTCACATGCAATGCTTCCTATTAGCTGTTAGCAAATTCGCAAAACAAGCTAACTGTTCTAACTACAAACATGCTAGCTGCAGTCTCTGCTACTATTTTCTTTCTTTCTGTGTTTTGTTTAATGATCAGTTGTGTATACAGTGTGTAATCACAAGTGTCAGAGGGGAAATGTAAAAACGGCAGACCGTACATGCTGTAGGATCGAGGAATCTGAGGAATTGTTGTTGTTTGGATTTGACTCTTCATTTTTCAAGTTCATTTTTGAAAATAAGAGGGAACGTATTGAGTCTTAAGATGTTTTTCTGAACGTATAAAAGACACTCCATGTTATAGAAGCTCGTTATCTGTTTTTTTTTCAGAATAATTAGACACACAGTAACGAGCGCTGAAGCTAATCAGAGCTTGTGTTAAAGCTGTGCTTTAGATGCACGTTTGGCTACAGGTTAGGTTTTTAGGATTCTGATGAACTTATTCTCATCTTCGTATGCACTTTATCTGTTTGACACTAGGAGGCACTTTTTTGTTGATGAAGCTTTCTTTCTGAGAAAGTCACACAATATAACTAACACTGTATAACTAACACACGCTTTGTAATGTGGGATACGTGATGTGACGTAGAACCAGGAGTTCTAATACAAAACAAAATTTACGTATTTTAAAAAGATTACTTATTTTAATTAATTATTATTTATTTTTATTTATTTTTATTTTGTTCTGTGCAGTCTCTGCTTGGAAAAAAAAGTGACAGCTCCTCTTTTGTGTACAACTGTTACTGTGGACAAAAAAAAACTTTTTCCGAACAAGTTACAGCTTGGCTGCTGTGTTGTGATCCAGTGCAGGAGAAACTCGTACGTGTTTCAGTTTCCCTTCATTCCTTCATTCCTCATGTGGCCACGGACGTTCGCGTGTGGCTGTAAAATCCAGAGTGTGTCCGACAGCCTGCTATTTTCAGAACCTCGTCAAGGTCTGCTAGATGAGCCTCTTATTTCGCTCTTTTACTGTGTTCCATGTCCAGTTTTCTCCACGACCCCGAAACTGTATCCATAAACATTCGCCCTAAAAATAAACACTGTGCTCAGATATTTGTGGAGTTTTCATGGGTGTTCAATTATCTGTTCTGAGAAAACAAAATGTTACATTAATGTACCAGAACATTTCATTCGGTCTTCATCTTTCTGCTGCTTTCAGAGAACTCTTATTGTTTCTTCCTAAACAAGATTTTATCGCTGTTATTACATAAGAAATAAATCACTTCAGGATGTCCTGTTGTGGGAAAATAATCAATGACAGGATGATGTAAAGAAGCCGTACTTATAACATCACAGTCTTTAATTCCTCTTCTAGAGCAGATAAAAAAATTTCATTAATTAAACAGTAACACATTGTGCTTTCTTATTCCGTTTTTAGTTACATTTCTTATTACAGAAACCTGTTAACATTTATCTTATATCAGCTGTAAGCAATCTTTCCCTCACCAGCTTCTCTGATGCTTCAAGTTAAATATTTCTTGTCTGTTACTCAGACTGGAGACTCCTTCCAAAAAATAAATAAATAAATAAATAAACCTCTACTTACAGAAAACATCTTCTTGTTGACATTTAAAAAAAAAAAACGAATTAAGGTTAAACGAAATGTCTGTGTTAGCCGCTAGTATAGCTACTGTATGAATTAAGATAACATATTAGCGCATTAATGTAAATCTTTGAGAAAATAAATCAATATTTTATCCAATCAGAATCATTGCTGTGGATCAAACAGCAATTTTTATTTTAATAGTAGCTTCTGTTTTTCGATCTAATTATGCTAATAAAGGATTTCTGCTTACCAGTTTGCTGAACTTTTACATGATGGAAGCAGTGCTAAAAGCTGGAAAAGGTTTTTTTTTTCGTACGTCTCAGCACCTGCATCTATCACTGCAGCTCATGGGGCGATATTTAGAGCTGTTGTATGGAGCACAAGGAAAACACAGTCTCTCCTGCAAGCTGTGAGGATGTACTGATAACCTGACTCGTCTTACAATCACAGTCTAAACACTGCCAGACAAAATTGCTCTCTGTTACATGCTCAGAGACCTGCAGCTTGAACCCAGGTTAAACTATACGCTCTGAGCTTGTTCTAATACCTAGGTTCTAATAGCCAGGTTCTAATACCTTACTGTTACTATAACAACAGGGGCTTGTACAGCAAAGCTCTGTATCTTCAGATTAGCAATAATGTGCAGCTGTTGATACTGTGAAGTCTTCTGTGTTTTATGGAAGGAATGTCCAGTGTCCATTGGTCAGGAAAGATGAGTGTACGCGTCGTTTATTAACATAAAGAGAGAAAAGGAGAACTGAATGTTTATCGTTGCTAAGTGACAACTGGAGCTAGCATGTTTCATGAACATTAAATACATCCATTTATTTTCTATACCCACTTTATTCCTAATTAGGGTCACAGGGATCTACTGGAGCCTATCCCAGCACACATTGGGCAAAAGGAAGGGGTACAGGTCACCAGTCCATATACAGACAGCCAACCACACACACTTACAGGCAATTTAGAATTACCAATCAACTTAATGTACATGACTGTGGGAGGAAATCAGAGAACCCAGAATAAACCCACACAGGCACGGTGAGAACATGCAACCTCCACAGAAAGGCCCCTGCCTGTTCGAACCCGATTTGAACCCAGGACCTTCTTGCTTTGAGGCAACAGTGCTAACCACTAAGCCACTGTGCTGCCCAGCCAGTAGATACATTTTAATTGCTTTTTTTTCTTTTTCTTTTATACGTAAATAATAATTTAACCCTCAAACCCCAGTGAGGATTATTTGGCATCTGAATCAAGGGTTATTTCTGAACCAGGTTCCCATGGTAACATAAAAGAAGACTAGGGAATGCCAGAGATTTAGATTCTGAGCTACTGATTGGAAGCTGAGTCCTAGTGTGGTAAATATTGCTTTATCAGGTAATTAATAATAAATGTTATAATAATGTCAGCTAGTTTGTGTCCAGCTCACAAGCTAATGTTTTGTCTAGACTGGTATATAAAAAAGATGCCATAGTTTATAGGGCAGATTTAAAACTGGCTAATAAAAACAGTGCTTAGTAAACGTGGAACAGGTTATCTGGTCATTTCAAGCCTGTGGAATTAGAAATCTGGGCTGAACACTGAGATTCACTTTGAGGATGTGCAGTACCTGCCTGAGGGACAGGCTTTATTAACGTTCTCATCTTTGTCTGTTGTGGTGCCTTCAACAGCATTCCTGGACTAATTTGGGTTAAAAGTATTTGAGTTTTCTTCTTTCAGGGCAGCTTCACAAACAAATCCTTGAAAGGATTCCAGATATACACAAAAACACACACACGCGCATGCATGGACAGCCTGATTTGTCAACCAAGTAAACGTTCGTGAAGGTTTTCGGTCACTTTATCAACATCCGCATGTGAGGAGTTCATTGTTCACCTCATCCTCAGCCTGTTTCTCATTAGACCCTCTGAAAGATGCTGGTAAAGCTCGTCTTCTGGTTTGCAGCGAAAAAATAAATCGCTCCAAATAGAGTTCTCTACAGGCAAACGAGTGCTGAGAGCTTCTCGTTGGTTGAACACATATCAAGGTCATGAGCATCACTCTTGGTTTCCAGGCTCCGCATCTGACTAGCTCTTTTCATATTAACTCTTCCTGTGTGTGATGGGCAGATGTGTGATGGGCCTTCTGATGGCTTTACTTTTCCTATATAGAGAGAAAAAATTCACCAGATCCAATCAGATAGAACCCAAATGTGTGCTGCTTACCTGAGGGCAAGATCATGGTCTGATTAGCATGCTAATCACAATTTTTTAAAAAGTTTACTCAATGATTGGAAACATGATATTAGAGTACAACCGTGTCAGCCTTGAAATTGAAAAATAAATTGTTTGAGAAATTTGAAAAAAATATAGAAAACTCGCATGTGGAAAACAAAGAATCGAGTGGGTAAAGTCAGGTTTAAAAAGAAACATGAAAAAGGAATCACATGGGAAAAAATCATGTGAAAAGGAATCATTCGAAAATAAACGAATCATTAATAACCATTAATGTGGAGTTAAATCAATTATGTGGAAATGAATCTAAAAAAATGAATCATGTTAATCAGAGATGAGTGCTTCAGAGATAAATGAATCATGTGGAAAAGAATCACATGAAAGTAAATGAATCATGGAAAGATTTGTGAAATTTCTGAGCACATGAGTCACGAGAAAAAGCACATTAAAATGAATGAATCATATGAAAACATACAGGTGAAAATAGGTAAAAAAAAAAACATTTGCATGGAAATTGTGTGTAAATTTCAGTTCATGTGACTTTTCTGCAAGTATTGGATTGGATTTTTTTTTTTTAAAAAGTGATTATTTTTCTGACTTCTTTAACATAAGGCTTAGATGGCCCAGCTTTATGTGTTGGAGAGACCGTCACGTGACTTTGCAGGCCGTTTAGGATGGATGTGTTTGCTACATGGTTTAATGTGTGTGTTTACAGACTGCGAGTGTTTACATTCCGAGGCGCTGTAGTACATGAATGAAAGGAAATGCTTTAATCTGCTTAGTAAAGATCAGAGAACACTCTGAGAATTCAGCTGCAGGGGAAGTAAACGGCATTTCGTGACGCTAAGCGCACAGAGATGGCACGATGGCGATGACATTTAGAAGCATGATGTGAAAAGCAGAGGTGCCCTGCGAATCTTAACCTGACCCACTAACCTTTTTGTGATAGACCTGATGTCACACCACAGTCTGAAATGACTACGAGCTGTGAACACCATGACCCCAGATATGTCCTGAATTGCACGCCTGTATTTTTCCTTCCCATCCCCTTCATTGCACTCTGAAGGCTAGCAGGGAATTTATTGGCGTTTATGTAACGCTAGCTGACCTCTTGTTCATTCACTATTAGCAGTGTTAGTGTTTAGTGGTGAGGAACTCCTCTAAAGCCAATACAGCCTATAAAGGTCTCTTTTGTAACCGTGTGGTTTCTGTAGCCACCGTTATACATCACATCTTTCATGTCAGACTACTGAATCGACGTGTTTGCTATAAAACATCCGGAATAGAGCCAGCTATTTCTGAAATGCTAATTTTTAGCATAGAATATAGTGCAGTGTGTGGCATTTGAACCCTGCTTCTGTACAGCTAGCTGCCTTGATCACACAGACCCAGTCATTTTATGGTTTGGTCCTACAGGAAACGCCTAAAAATATCAGGCTAACACTCTTGCCGTAATTGGCATGTTGGCCCCTCTTAAAGTCGCTTTAGTAACTAGCAGAAAGCAGCAGAGCGGGAGGCTAATTGGCACCTGTGGAAGGAGAAAGAGAGAGAGAGGGAGAGAGAGAGACAGAGAGAGACACCATTAGCCTCAAGTCCCCCGAGTGTGTCAGAAAAGTCAGCATCAAAATTCTACTGAAACATTCGCCTGACTTTCGTGTATGACCGAGTTTCTCGACACTTGAAAATAGTTGAAAACAGAGCTGCTGCCTTCATTCCTTTGCTACAACAAATCTCACTTCAGATGATCGCATATTTATGCCTTTATTGATGCCATTTAGGTTAAAGGTTTAATGAAATACAGCCGAGTCAGCTTTTTCATGCTAAGCAGACACAATGAGAGAGATACAACGATAAAAACTAGTACTAACTGTGGAAACAATTAATACAAAAGGTACTAGTACTAATGATACAAACATCCCAACAGCATAAAAGATACTAATTGTATAAATTAGTTACTGTTAATGTACAAAATATACTATTGGCATAAACTGCTACTAATGATGTCTTCTAGTACTAATGGTACAACCTTATACAACATTTGCTAATGGTACAAACTAATACAACTAGTACAACTTTTACTAATGGTTCAAACTAATACAACTAGTACAACTTTTACTAATGGTTCAAACTAATACAACTAGTACAACTTTTACTAATGGTTCAAACTAATACAACTAGAACAACTTTTACTAATGGTTCAAACTAATACAACTAGTACAACTTTTACTAATGGTTCAAACTAATTCAACTAGCATTAACTAATTCAACTAGTACTAACAGTACAACCTAATTTAACTAGTACTAATGGTACAAAACTTATTAAAGGTACAAATAGTAATGATACCAAGTAGTACTAACAGTGTAAACAGTTAATAATAGTACAAAAATTACTAACTGTACAAAATAGTACTAATAGTAAATAAAAGCATTAGTGGTAAAAATATTCTTCTGGAACAAGGTAGTACTAACAGTATGAAACCACACAGTACAAACTAGTTGTGACTAATGATAGAAAATATACTAATATACAAAATACTATACTAATGGTATAAACTAGTACAACTAGTACAAAAGATATTTAATGTACACAAAATGTTTTTAATACTAATGTACAAACTTGTAGTACAGATTAATACTAGTGGTGCAAAAGATTCAAACCTTTTAAACTAGTAGTACTGGGGCAAATGATTCTGATGTAACAAAGTAGTACTAATGGTATGAAGCAGACCAATAGTATAAAAGATACTAATGGTATAAACCAGTTTTTAACGATGGTAAAAAAAATATATATATACTAATTTAGACAATATACTGGTGGAATAAACTTATACTATTGATACAATCTAGTACTAGCAGTCCAAAAGATTCTAACTCTACAAACTAGTACTAATTACAAAAAACGTTTTTAACTACTAACTACAGTACAAACTAGTGGAACAAAAGATTTAAATCAAAGAAACTAGTAGAACTAGGGTAAAATATAGTAATGTAACAAACTAGTGGTACAAACTAGCTAGCACTATGATACAAAACGATACTAAATGTACAAAATATACAAAGATACTATTGCCTTAATCTGATACTAATGTTACCTTCTAGTACTAATAGTACAAGCAGTCCAAAGGACACTAAATGTGCAAACTAGTACTAATGTTACAATCTAGCGAAACTAGTCATACTGGACCAAACAATACTGATAGAACAAATATGAAATATTAACCCTTATGGTACTAATGGTACAACAGATGCTAACAATACAAACCACTAGTTATTATTGGTACAAATATGTTGGTTATTAAAAATTCTAATGGTACAAATGATACTACTTTTGTCAGTGATGATATTATGTAACATTTATCATAAAATTCATTCAATGAATACATTTTAAAAGTACATTTTTTTGCAGCGATATATAAGAAAATTGTGGCTTTTTTTAATTTGTCCCAATATGTTTTGAATTTCTGTTTGTATGCCTCAGCGATAAAACCTTCCAGCTTTGAAACCCGAAACATTTGATTAAACTTTGATCAAAGCCTCGACCAATTACTCAATTAGAAAAGTAAACCTGGGCGTTTCCTCTGTTCTTTGTAGCTCAGAAGTCGTCAGGGTTGTTATTCTGAAGCTGTATTGTTTGTGGATTTCAGGGTAGCTTATGGCGACAGACACAGAGACGTGTTTGCACATTTTCCTGTCATCTCTCAGGCCTGGTTGTATGAAACACCTCCAATGGCATACTGGTAACATTCCAGCTGCGAGTCGTGATGAGTGGGGCTTCCTCGCTTAAAACGCTTCTGCTAATCCACTCAAAGCCTTACATGAGATGATTCATGTCCTGCTCTTCAAGCTAATGCAGCAGTCTCATGTCTTGTACCTGACGCATCGTTTCCCATTAAATCCTCTGAAGCTTTTTTTTTTTTTTTTTCACACACGGGTGTTTTCAAGTCAGGGCTTTGGCAATATTTCCAGAACTGTCGTCTGCTGGAAATGCCTCCGGGAACGCAGACAACAATTGGTGATTTTGTGGAGGATATCAGCCTTCATACACTTGGAGGTTGTCGAAAGGAATCCTACTTTTCATTAAAGACCTTCCTCTGCCTGAACTTGTATTAAACTTCACATCAAGGCTCTTACCATCTGCCTTTCTGTTTTGTTTTGTTTTGTTTTTTTAAGCTTGATGTTGAATAGTTGGAGATTTAGCAGCACTCGTCATGTGAGGTATGTTTTGATACGATTAGGAATTGGTTCATCGATATTCAATAAATAAAGTTTTGAATTTTTCCAATTGTGGTTCTCGATACATTTAAGCAGGCGAATATTGTTTCTGTTGTGTCGCTAACAAATCAGAATCACGTTTCAAACCTAAACCATCACATCTGCTTATATGTTAAGTAAGAAATAAAACACTTAGGAACATGCTGTTAGAGGAAAAACGACTTTCACCACCCTCAAGCATTTCCTCTAGTCTTTTATTCCTCTTTTTATATTCCACAGACATTTGCTAACCATTATGTATTATTATTATAATAACGAAAGAACATTACCCATTTTTTTTTTCGTCACCTTTTAAGGTTGTGGAAAGTTTGTAAAACAGATTAGTTTAGGTAAGCATACTCTCTTTTCAGTATCAAAGACAAAAAAAAACCCCAGCTTGTTATGTTACAGAGAAACCAGAAGACACTGACATTGGAGACTCCATGAGTCCCTTGAGAAAACCTCTCCGCTAAACAGTGACATGCTTTTTTCTGTTCACGTAGACTGTAATAATAGAGCAAGTCTAGTAATGTGATTAGAAAATAGAATTAATCAGAAATGAGAAAAAAACATTGTTTTTCAATGTAATTTTGATTTATTTACTTGTCAGATGTCAGAAAACAGCATCACACACAGAAAATTGTTGATTATAATATCGTTTAGGATTAATCAGTGTTAAGACTATTTGACAACATCATCATCGTCATGACATCGTCCCTTCACCAAATGCCATACAATATAAAGTTTATTACACATTATATTTTATTACCAGTGAAATATTTAGATTTAAGTACCAGTGACGATATCAGACAGTGTAGCTGGTTTATTATTATTATTATTATTATTATTATTATTATTATTATTATTAATTGTGGAAAGACTTATTTCCTTGTCTTTTTTCTGGATGATTAAACCCCTTTATTGCCTTCTTTTAAAATGGAAAATAGCGATCAGGATGGAAAGTGACATAACGCAGGCCTAGTGTTACACTTGTTACACTCGAGCCTGTATTAGAAACAATCCCTGAACGTCACACACGTTGACAGCGTAGTGAAAAGTAAAACTGGTCTTCATCCTCTGCCTTCTACAGCCGACACTCAGGCCATGTTTTCTCTCCTGCACCAGAGGTCAAGAGCTTCATCTGGATGTGTTGCTGCTGTGAGCACTTTTATAAGGTGGTGAAAAGAGAGAGGTCCTTGTGTTGATGTTCTGCCATCTCTCCGCACGCACACACACACACACACACACACACACACAGACGGAATGGTCTGCTGATTCATCTGTTAGCAGAACGCTTTCATTTCAACACCCTCTCTCGCTTTCACAGCACGCTGCCTCTTTCCTCCAGAGCCTCTGTGGCTTTCCCATCGTGTCATTAAGCTCAATCAGAAGGCTTATAAAAGCTCTACAAATGCATTCTGTCCTCCGGTTGCTTTCGGCGCTCTTTCCGTAGCTGCTCCCAGCTCGCTTCAGTACCGACACCACTGGCGTCAGCTTCCAACTGACTCTGACTAATAAGAATGCAAATTATTCCTACAGTTCAATTGTTGATACGTTTTCTGTAACCGTAGTAACACAGCTGCAAATCCCAGCCATTATAATTAATAACAATGCTAATGATATTATTTCCATAGTAACAGCTAATCTACAGGGGCATGTACTGTTCATGTAATCTGATTAAAAATGGTGGTGGACATGGTCAAGTTGTCTGTAAGGAGATTTTTATGTAACACGGATGGAAGGAATCTCCAGTGTCAACTTTTTCTGATTTCAGGATAAACATGTTTGTTTTTTTGTGGTTTCTTAGAAACATGAAATGCTGAGCGTTTTTTCACGTATCTAGCTACTATGACACCAGTATGAACAGTTTTGTAGATGATTCACAACAATAAATGGATAGAAACAGGACACACACAACCCTACTGAATTTTTTTTACATTTTCCTCCCAATTGAATTTTCATTTTTTTCGTTGATGCACATGTGCAAAATGTACATACATTTTTCTCCGCTCTGTTTTTTCTCCTTTTTCTTATTTTCTTCTTTTTTTAAATTTTGTATTTCGTCTACTGTTCTCATTTTTAAACTAATTTTTTCTTTTTCTTTTTTTTCTGTGTCCATCTCTTTGGAGTTGAGTGTCTCCATCTAACAACAACAACAAAAAAAAACTTTATATATTGTTATCAGTCTTAATAGGAATTAAAATAATAAATATAAAAGTAAGTAATTAAAAGGTTTGAAATGTTTGTATCATTTTTAAAAATACATGAAATTTTTTTTTACAGTGATTTGATTTGAGTGTCAGTTTTGTTGCTCCTTCAAACGCCGTTGGGTTTTGGTTTTTAAAAAATAAAAAATAAATAAATCTGTCTCTATTGAGAGAAAAGGGGTTCAATCAGGAAACATTAAAGGTTGTGTGGCTCGTCCTGCTGCCTGAGGTTCTGTGTGGAGCGCTAGAACAGAGAGCTGGTACAGATGTGTATGATCTGTGAAATTGAGGAGCTGTATGGCATCATGCCCCTCATCATCTCCGTCTCAGAGAGCGCACAGTTCCAGTAAGTTCCTGTAGGTTTCTGTAAGTTCCTGGTTATTAGATGACAGGAACCAGAGTCCAGAGCTGCGAGTGTGTGAACTGACCGTATTACTTTTACGAGCCTCTCCGTCCACACACAGTGCACTCCTTCATTAGCTACAGGAAAAGCGCTGAGAAGGAGAGGGGAGGGGGAAGTGGGACGGGGCAGGGGGTGAGGGGGTAAGAGGGGGCTTGCTAAATTCTGCTCTCATGTTGACGTCTGTGTTTCATCGACGCACATTTTCAGCCGGCCAGCCTGCATGTCGCCTAATAACCCAGTGTGATGAGCTGTCAGTGCATATGAGCTTCCTCCGAGTGCTGCCTGCAGAGAAAACACACACACTCTCTCTCTCTCTCATCCTCAGTATACCTTTCCCACTCTATCTTTCAGTGTTGCGTTCTCTCTGTCTGTCTGTCTCCTCTCTCTGTACTTTCTCTCCACTTGGTTTTCTATCTCTCTGTCTCCTTCTCTCTGTCTGTCTTTATCAGTCTTTTTTTGTCTGCCTGTCTTTCTCTAACTTTTACTCTGTCCCTCTTTTATCTTCTTCTGTCTGTCACACTTTCACACCCTCTCTGTTTCTCTCTCTTTGTTTACTTTATCTTTCTTGTGCTGTCTTTCTCTCCCTCACTCTCTTTTTGTCCTTCTGTCTCTGTTTCTCACTCACACCCTCTCTCTCTCTCTCTCTCTCTTTCTGAAGTGCACTATTTCTGGTGTCTGAGCTAAAGGAGAAGATGTGTGTGTGTGTGTGTGTGTCTGTGTGTAAACACTGAGGGTCTCTGCGCTCTGAATAAACACTGCCCTGTGTTTGAACTGTACACCTTTTTAACGTTGTCGGCGCCTAAATATACCTGAGTGGGGCAATACAGAGGGCAGGAAAAGCACCCTGGCACCACATCAACAGCCTGCACCTACACACACACAATCACACACACACACACAAGAACACGACTATGACCTGTTTTTTTACGAACCTGCAGATGGAGCTGAGAGAAACAGTAAAAATGCAGCTTTATTAGAATAGACTGGATTGATCTATTTTTATTTTTGTGTTGGTTTTCAGAAATCATTTTAAAAAGCTCAGTGATGCCAGACACCTTTTACTACATGACCGACAGGTTCCTCAATAACTGAGTAAAAGTGAATGCTTCGTGCTGAGTAACAGATTTGTAGGCGGATGCGTTTCCTGGGGCAGTAGCATTGCCTTCACATTGTGCTGAGATTCACCGTAATTACACCTTTCCACTAATGTCTTTATGAAACACGTAATTACCAGCTGAAACGAGTCATTTCCGAACCTCACATGAAGGAGTGCGGTGTGATGAATGTCTGATCTGACAGTCCAGACTTTACATTCTTTATAAAAACGATGGAAAGGGAAGGGCCTTCCTGGTTTAGTCATCAGTGTCAGTTTAATATCAGGATTTCAGCATTATACTTAGTAATTTAGACAAGTAATTTAGAAATGGCTTTATAAAACTGTACATTAAAAAAAATAAATGTGTACAGACTTGAATTTTGTAGTGCAATGTCTTATGCTAGTATGTTATATTGTCAGTGTATCTGTTTTCTAGTCCATCTATCTGTCTGTCTGTCTCACTTTTCCTCTTTCTTTCTTTCTTTCTTTCTTTCTTTCTTATTTAAATATGTTCGGAATTATACTTGATCTTTTTTTTTTGCTGTTAAAAGAATCCTCACAGAGTAACACACACACACACACACAGTAATGAGTATTAATACTGAATAAAGCTGAGTTGTAGCTGGTGAGAAGAAAAGCTTTGAAACATCTTGTGCTGCTCAGAGAGACGAGGAAGCTTCTAGGTGTGATGTTTTTAGCTCGTTGGCTCATTTAGTAGCTCGCTTCAGTGATTTTGCTTAAACAACACAATCTGACTCTGAATTCAGAGACACGACGGCAATTCGGCTGGAATTTATACAAATGAGGTCATAAGATAAAGCTGTGATTTAAACGACTGCAGTGCTGTAGAACCACCAGTTCAGCTCTCAGAAAGAGTTCAGTGTTTCCACACCTTAAAAAAGAAAGAAAGAAAGAAAGAAAGAAAGTATGGGGAAGAATGAAAGACTAAAGAAATTGGTCTGGAGAGAGGGAGAGAGAGACAGAAAGAGAGAGACTTAGGAAAGAGGGGAATTGTGGGAAGGAGAGAAAAAATTGAGGGAGGGAAGGAGGAAGGAAGGAAAGAAGGAAGGAAGAGAGGGAAGGAGGAAGGAAGGAAGGAAGGAAGGAAGGAAGGAAGGAAGGAAGGAAGGAAGGAAAATGCATTGGGCAAGAATAAAATGGAATTGGAAAATGGACAGGAATGAAAGGAGAAAAAGGTGTGGAGAGAGAGAGAGAGAGAGAGAGAGAGAATTTAATGATTTTGTGAATAAAAGTCTGTGTTGCTGAAGGACATGTTCCTTTATGTTTCTCCGGCTCCATGATGAAGGTTTGCTGTGGTTAAAGATGAAGTTGGAGCTTGAGCTCATCATGTGGCATGATCACGTGACTGAAAATCAGAGCGCGCGCTGTCTTTAAAGTCACTAACAACTGACCATTTCCTCTGGTGTGTTCTGCTAATGCAACATCTTCTGCATGTGTACGGTGTCATGCTTTATTCGTGGAAGTAGAAAGTCTTCAGACTGGCTGTGATTATTGATATTGTGTAAAAATTATGTGTGCTGTTTATAGAGCACAGAGGAAAGAGGGAAAAAAAGAAGCCGCATGAGTCAATTTCTAGGCATGCGTTACTTAGCCTGAGCATTTTTTTTCTCCTCTCTCTCTCTTTTAAAATGTCAGAGGAATGTTCTTAAAAGCCCACTTTCAGACAGATTAATGCCGACATGTTTATTTGCTCTGTGAAAAAAGCATTTTCAGTCGACTTTTTTTTGGCTTTTTGCTTTGAATGCTGTACGGAAATCACTTTCCTTCACCAGTAATTATTTGTCTTCAGATTCAATTTTCAGTCGAACCTTAAAACGTTATTAATAAAGTGTTATTCTGCTGCTTGAAGGACAGTCAGTGATTCAGCTGGATTTCTCTTTTGGGTCTGATCTGAACCTGTAATCATCTGGAAGCAGAATTTTTGCCTTTGGCCACAGCTAAGCAAATTAGCCTTCATTAGCCTTGCGGATCAAATTGCCTGTTTCTTCAGTTTTGCTGTAAAAGTTGATTAATTGGGCATCTCTTGTTGGCTGTATGTTTGTTCTGATGTAAGACAAAGATCTTCCAGAGCTTCAGAGCTTCCAAAAGCTCATTATTGTTTTCTTTTGGAAGTGTCAGTGGTTAAGGTGTTGGGCTACTGATCAGAAGGTTGCAAGTTTGAATCCCAGAACCACTAGCTGCCACCACTGTGTTCTTGAGCAAGGCCCTTAATTGCTTAGTTGTATAAATAAGATTATTGTGATAAGATAAAAAGTGCTCTGGATAAGGGAGTCTGCTGAACGCCATAAATGTAAGGGGTTGCAGTGGGATGAAGCCAATAAATGCACCGTAAACTCTTGAAGCAAGCATAATCGGCTGTGCTAAAACAATAAATCTTGGTGAGGTTTTTTTTTTTAGCTTTTTAGCTAATTTGAGAAATTGACCAGCTCAAAAAAAGTAACTGTGGTCTGTATCTGTATGAGTTAGCTTTCTGTAACCCCCAATATTTTCTTACTGCACCACCAAGTGAAGATGCATTACTCCTCAGTTTGAGTCTTTCTCTGACATGTCCGTGGGACTCAAGCGCTCTGGAGATACACTCAGTACAGTACTCTAAAAGCCACACAATGTAAACAGTTTTACATCAAATGCACTTTACATTAGGGGAATATATAAGTCTGCTAGCTCCAGAGCCACTGCCTTCACCCTACATGACTCTAATCCAGCTAGTCATCTTTGTAGTGGTGTGGAAAAAATACAGATCCGTACGAATCTGTATGGATTATTAAGATCAGCTGTGAAGAGGTTGGTTGTGAATCTGGTGGCACTTAAGTTTAAAGTAGGTTAAGCTAGGCAATCACATTATCTGTAAGCAACTGGAAGGTGAAAAAAGAGAGAGAGTCTGGAACAGTTAGTTGGTTTTGACTAGTTATCATCCTCAGCTAGTCACAGGTTGGTTCTCACTGACCAGGCTGGTGTTAGCTTTTCAGGTCTGTTTGGTTTGATGATATCAGTGAGGTTTTGTTCACTAATGGGTTGGTTCCAGCTGGAGGGACTAGAAGGATTTCGGGATTTCTTAGGCTGTTTGGTCTAGATGGTTAGGATGATTCCAGTTGTTAGGTTGGTTCTGGCTGGTCAGACTACTTACAGCTGTTTAAACTGGTTCTAGCCTTGTCATGTCTATTTGTTTTCATAGTATTAGAAGAGTTCATACAAGCTGGTTTGAGCTGGTTTGTCAGTCTGGTTGGTCAGGTTGGTTCTAGTTGGTCAGGCTGGTTGTAGTTGGTCATGTTGGTTGTAGATGGTCAGGCTAGTTCGAGTTTGTCAGATTGGTTCTAGTTGTTCTGGCTGTTTCTAGTTGGTCAGGCTGCTTCTTGTTGGTCATACTGGTTCTAGCTGTTTTGGCTGTTTCTAGTTTGCTAGGGGAGTTCTTGTTGTTCAGACTGTTTCTAGTTGGCCAGGCTGGTTCTTGTTGTCAGACTGTTTCTAGTTGGCCAGGCTGGTTCTTGTTGGTCAGACTTGTTTTAGTTGTTCGGGCTGTTTCTAGTTAGTCAGACTGGTTCTACTTGGTCAGACTGGTTCTTGTTGTTCAGGCTTGTTCTAGTTGGTCAGGCTGATTTCCTTTCCTCATCCCTTTGTCCAAAATTCCTTGGATGCCCTTGTGAAGAGGTTATAGAGTTTCGGGGGAAAACCTTGCCATGCTTTTGTACAAAAGAAAAGAAGGGCAGTATTAAAAGTGACAGGTAGCTGCTCCTGTAATGATAAACACTCAGCAGTCATTTCTCAGGTTAAACACTTTCATCTGTTGGTCTGTCTTTATGTGTCTGAACCGGCAAAGACTTTCTTAATGTGACGCCACAAATGTCATACAAAAAAAGAGAGGTAATTTGCAATCGACATTCCTTTCTGATTAGCCTGCCAGATTAGAGCCATGTCTGTTTCTATTATAGCTAACAGCAAAATTGTTTGTTGTTGCGTTTAAGTAAAGACAGAGACGTGAATCTCCTGCTAACTTGTTCATCGTGCAGCTGTGTCTTTGCACATGCTTTCAGGTACGAAGCAGCAATGGGATTTTCCTTTTAACCCCCAAATCAATGCCAGATCATCACGACAGGGCAATCAGCTTAGCGCATCCAGGCCTGAAGAGATCTGAGGCAGATATTGGCTTGTGCTTGATGTGCTGGTTTTAAATGGTGCAGCTGGAGGCAGCAAGAATACCGTTGAGTTTACTCAGTCACTCTGTGGTGACGGGAACTAGACTTCACGGGAAGATAAAGAGATGAGAGGGAAGGTCTTTACAGGAAATGATAAAAAGAGAAGATACAACATTGGTTGTTACTCAGGGAGAAAATAGTTCTTGCCATGCACTTTGACGTTTATTGCATGTTAAGTATGAAAGACATTTTCTTTAATCACTTGTTGAGGTGATACAAAGCATGAAAAATATCTGTATGCAATACTTGCATTGAGATTTTCTCAATTCTAGGGAAATCTGGTATGACAAAACAACGGTAAAGCAGCAAATCCAAACTATCTGCTGAAATCAAATCATTTCTCAAACTGATTCTGTGGCACATGGTGTCCAGCATTTCTATAGACCCTTTGCTCTGCACTTCCTATCTCCTGTTATACTGTAGCCTCTAATTAAATGTGCATAGAAACATTATTAAGAAAAAAGAGAAGTAGAAGAGATCATTGGTGCCACTGGTGAACATTTGTAGCTAGTATATTTAGCTTGCTTTGCTAATCTGAACTGAGAACAAAGCTAATATGTAACCTAGCACATACCCTGACAATCAACCAACCAAATTTAACTCAGATTAGAGTATTATTTAATTTGCATCTAGCTAGTTTGCGTTACATTTTAGCTTTTAATCTTGGCTTCATTTAAATAAGAAAAGAGGCCATGCCCCCATAAGCAATACCAATAGCAGTTACTTGTCATGATGTTATGCTCCTTTGAATGTGTTGTGGGACTCATCAGTTTCTCATCAGTTTCTCATCAGTACTCCTCCACTCCTGTACACCAAATGATTAAACCTTCTGCATCCTGGTATCATCCATAAACTATACATTAATTCTGTTCATTCTCTCTCTCTCTCTCTCTCTCTCTCTCCAGATGTGGACGAGTGTGTAGAGACCACGGACAACTGCAGCATTGATGCTATATGCCAGAACACATTCAGATCGTACAAGTGCATCTGCAAGTCCGGTTATAAAGGAGATGGAAAGCACTGTGAAGGTACGGATGCTGACTGATGAATCATCTTCTGACCAATCAGAATTCATCTAAAAATCATTCATGCTTTCATTTGATTAATAGTTAATGATTCTAAACAGGTTGTATTTAATATGTTCTGAAATGATTCTGTTGTGGGTTTTGTGTAAAATTTTTAACCTAGATGAAACCTTCAGGCACATTTAGGAACATTTTTTGTACATATTGTTAAAGAGTGAATCGTTTAAATGCAATTTGACAAATTTGCATTAGTTGTTTGAGATCTTGGCAGTAGACCTAGACTTCTGGAAAGCATATAGCAAACCTGTAAAGCTTTCTTTATTTGTAGTTTGTATGATTTGTTAGAGCATTCATTACCTTTAACTACCCCATGCTGGTGTGTGTGTATCTATGTGATGCATATCTGAGCTCACAGTAACACATTAGGGACCACAGTCACAGGATCAAGTGAACACTTATGAAAAGATTTTATTTAGATTTATCCACTACTCATGTGATTGAGCAGGAAATTTCTTACACATGTTTAGTGATTGTTTAGGGTTCGTCTGCAAATGCTGCCAAACAGGCGGCGATGTGATCCTCAGCAGGAGGACACTGAGACCCACAGGCTGTGTTTTTCTCTCTCTGGATCTGAAGCTCTTCAGAATGCTCATCTATCTCTCAGTTATATCACTTAGACAATTTTCACCTTGTCCCATTAACATTCCGGCTTTCACTCCTGATCTCCTGCCTTTTGGCCTTCGGCTTGCTGGTGGCTGCCTGCCATGAATGTTATAAGCATTATAAATGAGGACATGAACTAAGTCATAAAAGTAGAAAAAGGCTTGGATGTTGAGTAAAACTTTGCGGGCGGACTGCCAGTTATGAGAGGACGTCCGCTGAGATTTGAGGAAAGGAGAGAGGGCGCGTGCGGTGTAAGAGGCCACTGTGTTTGTCTGGCTGACTCGGTTCTCCAAATAACTCTCTCTGTCTGCAGTCGCCCCAGGCAAAACCTTGCAGGGCCAGCAAACTCGGGACTGTTTGTATACTGGACGGCCTACACTCTGTACTGACCCGGGATCAGTGTTAATGCCTTAAGCTTGGATGTGACATTTGCTTTTTGTTGTGTTTCAGATTAAGGAAATAAACTCAGTGAATCCTCATCCTTCCAGAGCTTTCTACCGGAGCTTAATTCAAAAAGACTGAACAAATACAAAGAATTATCAGAAATGGAGCAACAGTGATGTACACTAAAGACGTTGCAGTGGTGCAAAGGTTCCTTCATTAAAAACACTTGGATGAAAAACAATAAATTTAAACAGCTGCATCTGTCTGTTTCTGAGTAATGGCATGTAAACAGGGTGATTGTAATGAATGAGAGCTGAGAGAGTAGTGACTGTAGCCCTCGGCCCTCGACCGCTCTGACCCGGTGTTAGAGCCCCGGCGTCATCTTTTGATTTATGGTGTGAGTTTCAGAATGACTGAACAAAATGCCTTTTTAGTGAGTGGACATTGCTGATTTTCCAGAAATGTTTGCTACCAGGGTGACTTCCTAGACACAGTTAATCATCTTGACGATCAGCTCCAATTTAAGAAGTTTTCAATGCTGAAAAGTCACAAAAGATAAATTGTTGTTGTTTTTACAAACCTAGCTGTTATGGGGTCTTTGTCTTAGACTGATGAGAAGGCAGAGAAGAAGAAGAAGAAGAGATTTGCCCAGGAATGGCAAACATGAATTGGACACTCCTTAACAGGCAAACTCAGCAAAGGGCGCCAGGGGAGTCTGGATAATTAGTGCTCAATTGGGCGGCAAACGAGAGGGGATGGCCTGCATGTTCCTGACCCTGTAGAGAAGAAAAAATTTCCACCTAGTGGAGCAGAACACTTAAAAAGCTCTTGTGTTATTTCAACTGTTAGGTTTCAGTTTACCAGCTAAACTGAAATCCACCTCCCTGTGCCGGGAACTGTGCTTCGCTTCAGAACAGTTGAAGGTACTGCTGTGGTTCAGACCAGCCACCATTTTGCTGATTTAGAACAACATCCAGCCTGGGTGCTGCCTTTGCCACAGACACAATGACGGTCTGCCCATGTTGTCCTACTGTACACTGCTACAGTAAATGATACTGATGCAACAGGAGTGGTGAAAGGAAACAGACAGCAAGTCCAAGTATGTTCTCTTGGAATTTGACATTGGATCTTCGACATACCAGTGATTAGTTGAGAATTTGGACATTTGTGATATTTTATAGTCACACAATCGTATCAAATTGCAAGCAAGTTTGCTCAAGATTGTTACATGAGTGATCAAGTTGACACCAATGCAGTTTAGGTGAAGAAACTTCTTTAGGTGTACATGGATTGACTCAGTTGCCTTAGCAGCAGAAACTGTTTCCATTGACCAACACTTAACAACTAGCAAAAGTGATCTACCAGTTTGACCTTTTTTTGGATTGCAAGGTTTTTTGAGTAAGCTCTGCTCCTGAGCACGGAGATGTAGGTCCAGTCAACCATCCATTGTTTATCTAACAAACTTCACTTGGGTTGGTAACATAAAGAACAGTTCTTGGATGACTGCAGTGTGGAAGGGTTCCAGAGTTGCTTGACTGCACTCTTGGAGAAAATGATGGCCTTCTGCCATAGCACAACTGTTCTGACATCAGAATGCTGGTAAATTAGCAGAAGTTTGGAAAGGTGTCATGAATGTGTCAACACATGTCAGTACACACTTTATCCTGATCAGGGCACCAGTGACCAGACCACAAGTCTATCCTGGGAACACTGGAAGCCAGGAGGGAATACACTCAGGATTGTGCACTGATTCACACTTGGGGTATTTTAGTGTAGCTAATCAACTGACCTTGTTTTTTTGGAGGGTGAAAACCCAATGTAGTTCACATCTCAGTCATTAACCAGGAATGTCCTCTGTGATTTAAATCACCATCTTTATTTTCTTAACTATTTCATTCAGGTCAGTACAACATACTGGAGTAAACAGCTACAAAACCCTCATGGTATCTGGTTCTACATCTATTAGCGGCTGTATATATATCAGGCTTGTTTTTCCTTGTTAGTGTTTACTCTCATTACTCAGCAGTGTTTTCTCATTCTTAAGTTTTCATATATCTCTCACTGAAGTTGCAGTTTCTGGTTTAAATGAATGGTTTTGTCTCTTAGGAAAAGAAAAGGCACCCTGCAGAATGCATCTCGGTTCTATTAAAAAAAAATAATAATAATGAAATCTGTCAAGTTGCTAGACATCATGGTGAAGAGGAAACACTTAGAGACGGTGGCAAGGAAGAAAGCAAGTCAAGGCGAATCAAACTGGTTGTCTTCTGGGTGAATCCAGAGTATACAGATGTACAAAAATATATATATTAAATCATCTTTATGCTAATTATGTCTTTTCTTCTTTCTGTGTCCTTCTGCAGACATAGACGAGTGTGGGACCGAATATAACGGAGGATGCGTCCACGAGTGCATCAACATCCCAGGGAACTACCGGTGCACATGCTACGATGGTTTCCGTCTAGCACACGATGGCCACAACTGCCTGGGTTAGTCTGTGTATCTGTGTCCATCTGTGTGTCTCATCTCTGCACCTTCCGATTTGGACTTGCTCTGAATAAAATCATATAACAATAATTGGTCCTTTCCTGGTGCCCCTGTGTCCAGCTAAGCACACATGGAGCACAGTGTCATTTCTTCGAGTGTGTGTTTGGACTCTGCAAGTGCATTTCTGCTACATTTACTAACTGAATGTTCCAGATTAGCAATGTCAATCTAAACACAGCTTCCATGTGCGATTCAGATTGGGGTTATGTAACTGAGTAAGTGACTTCAGATCTTTAACTGAAAGCAGAACGAGCGCATGCAAATAACCAAACAAAAGTGAATGTTTTATGTGTAATCGTGTTGTTTTATTATTCTCCCTCCCTCTCTCTACTCCTCTCTCTCTTACTCTCTTTCGCTCTTTATGGATAATGCGGATAATTTCCCTTGAAGCAATAACATTAGAGACAACGGTGTGGTCTGCATAAGAGAATTGTTTCTTTATCTCCCACATCATTACAAATCTTTAGTCACTTCTGCTCGCTGTGTTCCAGTCTGTTTGGCTCTAAATCGTACTTATTGTGCTTTTAATGAGCTCTTTAAATATAATCATACAACTGAACAGGGCTTGTTCTCAGACTTTTGGATTGCAGGCACAGGCTTGTGGAACACATAGTCCCTCTTAAAGCCTTTTCTAACTGATCTTTATCATCAGGAACACAAAGTAATCTAATACTCGCAAAGAGCTCTCTTCTGCAATCATTTGATCTCCTGTTCGCGCTCAGCACTCGCTTGCAATGGCAGTGCTTCGTTTCAGTTCATTTATCCTGACTGGCCCCGGTGGAGCTCATTTGTGACCGTGTTGGACAGGCGTGTAATTTGTTATCTCGGATTCTTTGGCCCACCTACAGGCCTCCTTTGATATCTGCGAGTGTGGCTTGTTTATTTTATGTCCCTCTTGTTGGTACTCAATTGAAGCATTTTGTGCTGGTCACATCTGAGCTGACAGCAACAAGGCCGAATAAATAAGCAGCTTTGCAAATTGATTTCTCTTATCTGCCTGTGCCATCTGGAATCAAAGCTCGCACTTACCCTTGTTGCCCAGAATGTACCCTAAAACAAAGATGATTGGGGATCATGCAGGAGTCTTGTTCCTGTTAATGAAATATTTACATTTAAATTGATTCATTAGGCAGGTTTGAATCTGTGCACAAAGCTGATGATGTGTCAGAAAAGATAAAAATTTCCTTTGAAAACCTTTCTTCCACTTGTCCACAGACAAGTGTAGCAAGGGTCTGAGGATGTGTTCAGCTTAATGAGAGTTGAATCGTCTTCTGTTAGGACTTTATCCTGGGGTGACAATGGATCTGGAGTGTCTGCCAGGAACACTAGGTCTGAGGGTTTGGAATCCAGTCTAATGACGATATATATATCTAACATACAGTAAGTCACATCGAAGGTGTACAATTCCTGACTGTAGAACAATTGTTGCTCAATTTTCCCCCCAAAGGAACAACCTATAGACCAGTGGGACAACCACCACTGACCAGATTTTAATTTGGTGTTGATCCATTTCCACTGTTTAAAAACTTCTAGTATTCAACTAGACTCTTCTCACTTCATGTTGGTGGAATGAATCACAAAGATTACTTCAAACGCACCAAAAGACACCAAAAAACTCACCAAAGACACCTAGAACTCTTCACAATCTTCAAGAAACACTAAAAGACACCATCTCAGAGAAAACAGACAGATTCATTCAAAACCTTCATTTTTTGACCAAAAGACTCACCAATAGACCTTAAGATTCCATCAGAACCTTCAAAATACACAAAAAATACACCAGAACCTTCAATATACACAAAATACACCAAAGACACCTAGATACCTTCAGAACTTTCAAGTAGACTCTTTTTGCTTTTTCTTGAGGGTTCTAAATGATTCATTCCATCTCCAAGTATTTGAAGTTTTTAAGGCTTTAAATCTGTACCCTGAACCTTATTTTGTGGTAACAGGTAAACCTACAGCAGTGCAGAATTTTGCCATTCAATTTCTTTCATTGATATGTGGTTTTGGACGCAGCCAGTGATGAGAGGCGACCTTTTAAAAACATTATCCCTGCAAACAGGAGCAGGCAAGCCAGTTTTACAGCACTGATAGTTTACGAGACCCATTAGGATTTGTTAAATAAGATTCTGAAATCGTCAACGCAGCAGAACGGTGTGGTGGTGTTTAAGATAATCAATTAATTGTTATAAAAATGTGCTCAACCTTGAAACCCTGGAGGAGTGCACTGAGCAGACATATTTTTGTTAAAAGTTTATGACTTTTATACAAGGAATGTGACATGGTTGTTATGAAATTGTATGATGTGAATTTGGAACCAATGACTTCAACCCCGAACCATAATGTTCATAAAGTTGATGCGGCAATATGTCAGTTTTCACCCATGTGACTTTACTTGGACGTTCAGGTTCCTATAAAACAGACCTGAAGCTGTTCCCATGTGTCTCTCCAAACTGGATAAGCCGACGGCATAAACAGTGTCATCTTTGATAAATGTGTGATGTATGTGTGTTATATATTTTCCTTGGTTGTTTTGCCTCCCCCATCTTCGCCCATCAGTAAACCTATTTCTGTTATATACACAGCAATTTAGATGTGACGTTGTAAAGCTCTAAGCTGTGGCATTAGGCCCCATCCTGCTTTAAACTGACTTTTTGTGAAGATCTGGCCATCTCAAGCTCTAAAGCACGGCTAAAAATACTCGCCTCGGCTGACTCCTCGTTTCCATGGGCTCTCATTTTTTTCAGTGGAAAGAGGAAAAGTAAAAAATCCTTTAATCTTGTCAGGAAAGACTTTATTCTGTTTGTTTGGATTTGGCTTTACCCGTGCCCTTCCCTCGAGCCATTGAAAGAGCGAGTCCTGTTTTTAAGGGTGAATCTTTGGATTAGTGTTGAGACAGCTAAGCCTTTGGTCAGCTCTTTCGGAGGTTCTGTCTTCTTTAGAGCTTTTCTGCTTTCCTCCTTGAAAGCCAGGTTGAAGCCAGCGCAGTGTTTATCCATGTCATTATTTCTGCTTGCCTTCTTTGCAGAGGTGTGTGGCTAAATATTTGTGGACCAGCGCTTCATTTACTGGCACGTCAAGAACGGTGTAGTTTCTAAAAGCCTACAAATTAAAAGTGCAAACATGTTAATGGGAGGGTGCGCTCCTCTTATAGGAACTGGGTATGGATCTCACTTTGGTCTTAAGTTTTGGATAAGGCTTTTCTTGTTTTAGAAGCACACACACAATAACCACATAAAATAGTGTTTATTTATTTATTTATTTATTTCATTGTTTTTGGTACAATACCCAGAGGAAATTCCTTCTGAGTGGTGATTGGGGTGATGGCAGACAAAACCGTATGGATTTGCTACAAATTCCTTGTGAAACTGAGTAGACAGGCTGTCACTGATCCCCAATTCAATACTGAGTTCAATACTGAGTTTACATCAAGTCCATCTGGGTTTCCTCTACATCCATCAGTTTCCTTCCACCTCCTAAAAACATCCCCACCATTGGATTATCCACAGTAGTTTCTCTGAGATGTGAGTAAATGTGTAAAAGTATGTTTGAATGGTGTCCTGAACAGATCAGCGTGACTGCGTTATTCAGCAATCTGTTGGGTTTGGTCCGTGTTTAGAAAGCTCAGCTGAAAGCTTCAGGGCATCTGGTTGAGACTAAAGGTGGACATCCAGACTGGGATGCTGTGGGACATGAGGTTTCTTTTTTTCTTTTATGCGGTCAAATATAAAGACAAAGAAACCATTCGTTCAACGTGAACTTGAGGCTTTTTTAAATGAACATGGTTCAAGGTTCAAGTTATACTCTGAAATCAATTTGTTCTCCTGGCGCAGTGTGAAGTTCAGCTGGGTGACGGAGTTATCTTCAGTGAATTGGGAATCCTGGCTGCTGTGTAATACCTGCGCTCCCAGTGATTTAATAACTGATGGAATGAAGCGTGATTGGATTTATCAGTGTGAAAGTAAGCCTGTAATAAAGAGGCAGGGAGCCGGTGTACATCACCAACTCCAGTATGCAGAACAGGACCGAGACACAATGCTAATCTCCCTGAATTTATCGTTTAGCTAGTTTTACGCTAATATTAAATATCAGCAACCACTGACCAGAGTGTTGACGTCGGGGCTGCCGTGTTCTGTTATTCTTTAACACAACTGTTATAATTAATTAATACATTTTTAAAATTACTTCTAGCTTTCTTTTAGAATTTAATACCATTTTGACACTATGCCAATTTAACTCAATTTCAATTTAAACTTTACTTGTGAACATGAATAATTTTTTCCCACTAGCATTTTCTTGTCAAATTGTGCACGTTCTGATCAGAGATCAGTTTCCCTTCGATCGACACTGATTACTGAACACCTACGATAAAACCTCACACTAATCCAGAAATATCAGACATGCTGATGAAATAATCTGCATTATAGTGTGTGTGTGTGTGTGTGAGAGAGAGAGAGAGAGAGAGAGAGAGAGAGAGAGCATAAAAGACAGACAGAAAGACGAAGTTTCATTTTTCAGCTCTGAGGCAGTCTTTTAAAGTTGATTACATTTTCGTTCCTCTCCAGAGAGTTTTCGCAAAAAGAAAAACTTTTAAGTGCAAATAACCTGAGCACTAGCCAGAATCCCTTTCCTTTTCAAAATATTAGCTTTGGCCGCCAGCCGCCTCCATCACATAGCACAGGCCTCTGTAGGAGCCGAGTGATGAGGGGACGTGATCCGCCGAGCCGACGGCTCATTTAGAAGTGTGTGAGCAAGAGAGAGAGAGAGAGAGAGAGTCCGATGTCCAGGCTGGAGTTTAACAGCTGCTCGTTAAGTCATTGATCTTTGAACTGCTCTCCTCTGTGTTTTGTGTTCGTGACTCTTCTAACACGGGTCATTTTTCATCGATTACTTTCATCTGCTTATGAGGAAATGAATGATCCTTGTTCTCCAGATGGTTCTTGCTTCATAAAATTTATTCTCTTTGTCTCACGTTACACTTCTCGGTTATTCTTTGATACGCCGATTTCTAGCATAATTGAGAAAGAGGGGTTATTTCAACAGATCAAATTGTTTGAGATTAAACCGTTATTAAATGATCGAGGAGGCAGTTCGAGGGCCGCAGACTTGGACTGAGGTGTGGACGATAAATCAAATTATTGTCAGAAGCCTGGGGGTCTTTTGTGACCTCATTTTGATCAGATGAGGTTACTGACCTGTGTGTGTGTGTGTGTTTGGATTAATGAAATAAAAATGAACTATATACAGTTTATTTTGGAAGAGAAACTCATTGTCCAGCTGCTTAAACGAGACCGGTTAAATCTTTCTAGTGGTTTCTAATGGACTCTGTCATGTTTCTATTGCTCTGTAATGGTACTTAATGGAACATTGTCTACTTTTATACCGCATATTGCCCTGAATTCTCAACTCTGATTGGTCAGTAGATGTCGATTAATTGTCTATCCAAGCAGCGCTGATTGTAGATGAACCTACACTGAGAAGTTTTTATATGGTGAGGTCTTCCGTAAAGAGAAATGTGTTTATGTAATGTTTACAGAAGGAATCTCCAGTGTGTGCACTTTGTAACAGTCAGTGGTGAAGGTGTTACATTATACAACACGTGAAGTTGTTGTTTATCTTAAGGCTGCTCCCTTGTGCATGAGGGGTCACCACAACAGACCAACTGGTCCACACAACAACTTGGCACAGGTTTTACACCAGATGCCCTTCCTGACACAACCCTCCCATTTTATCCGGGCTTGGAACCAGCACTGCATCCAGTGGTTGGGAATCAAACCCAGGCCTTGCACATGGTAGGCAAGAAACCTACCACTGAGCCATTATACAACATGTGAAGATCCATTGATTGATTTATTTATTTATTTTTTGTATTATTTTTTCTCTTACTTAGTAAATGGGAGTAATAGTGTGTTTCAAGGATGATTGTCAGCTTTAATGTAGCTATAAAGGAGTTAATAAAACAGCCTTGTTGTTAATCTAAAACTGTATTTGGTTTTGATTGCATTTCAGACGTCCTGCTTTTATTGTGTTTATACCTGAGAATGATCATGTGTGCAATCCGGTGCTCCTTTAGCGATAAAATACGCTTCACAAACTCCAGTTTTAACACGGAACACAATCCAACTAGTGAAATATTCGGCTGCATGTACAATGAAAATATGGCTGTTTATTAGAAACAGAGAGGGTTTTTTTTATTTTTGAAGTTTCCACCTCCACATGATTTAAACAGCTTCCTGGTTTTGACTTGACTTTGAGTTGAGGTCTGGGTTAAAGTTACCAATTATTTGAAATCTGGCTAATCTAATTACTAAAAGAATATAAATGTTTTTTAAAAAAAAAGAATAACCTTGTTAATTATGTAAACAACAACAAAAAAACAACATGGATGTATCACGGACCTCGGGTTTGGGAGGCGATGGGAGGCGATGTTCTAGACCACGCAAGAGTTCTCTAGCCGTTTCGTAATCCGATCCCAATCCCATCTTCCATCCAGATCCCGACGCTCCAGACAGAAGCCAGAGAGCAATAAAGGGATTGGGTGATGGCCCGCTTTAATATTTTCCTTACTGTTTTTCTCAGATTCATGTTTAAAGTATTGGAAGGATTTCCTGTCTCTTGTGACTCGTATATTCAGTTTAAATGGGGATGCGGAGTCAGCCTGATGTTGCTGAAATCCCAATAAAAGCATCTGTCTTCACGCTCTGGCCTCGCTGTGACCAACCTGGAGCAAGTGGCTTCTCCTCAGGAGCATTTTAACATCTGTCGGGGACGGAGCATAGTGCCAGGAGCTTACGGGAATGTCTTCAACTTCCTGACTGCTTTAAACTGGCGCTTGAGTCCTGGTGAGGCGTGCAGTAACACCAGCCGTGCCAGAGCCACTCCTCTGAAGCTAATCTGACCTTTTACGAGTGCCATTAACTCAACAGGAGTTCTTTTAATGTCAGTTTTACTGAGTATTCGCTCGACTATACGCCTCTGTCATGAGATTTACGGCAGCTGAAAGTAGCGTTTACAGGCATGAATTTACATATTCATGTAGAAAAAGGGTTTCATGTAAAAATCCAAGGAGGACGTGAGTTATTATTATTATTATTATTATTATTATTATTATTATTTTTCTTCTTCTCAAGAAAACAGTAAAATGCTTCTTTATAGAGATCGACTCTTTTTGTACTTTTCCTTTTGTTACATGATCATCGTTAAGCTAGGAATGTGCATGTAGTGATCCATTAACACTTACAGTTCAGTCCGTACACAATATCCCTGGTGAAAGAGGCATAATAAAGGTACGAACATTGCCACAAAAATTTTCTGACAGAATTTTGGTCGTTATTTATTTTAGTAAATTCTTACTTCAGGTACAAAAACAATAAAAAAAAAAACCCTTTTTTTTTCTATTAATTTGATTCAGCAGTTAACTCCACGTGGAAGAAAATGCCCAGAAACGACATATTATCTGGTGAAATACAGGAATTATTTAAGACATAAAACAGTTTTAGAAAGCAGTTCATTTTCTCAGGATCAGGCAGGAGAAAAGAAAATAATGATCATAACCTGAAGATATGTTTGTGAACATATGTTTGAGATTTGACTGCACTTTTATTTTGAATGAAGATGAAAATTATGAGCTTACAGTTTTCTGTCTCTCTCTCTCTCTCTCTCTCTCTCTCTCTATTTGTCTGAATCCTTGCTGGTTTTCTCTCACTCTCTGTCTGTCCATCATTTCCTTTCTCTGTCGTTCTCACTCTGTCTGTCTCTCTCTCTCTCTCTCTCTAGATGTAGACGAGTGTTCAGAGGGGAATGGTGGCTGTCAGCAGGTGTGTGTGAACATGATGGGAAGTTACGAGTGTCGCTGTAAAGAAGGCTTCTTTCTGTCTGACAACCAGCACACCTGTATCCAGCGGCCCAAAGGTGAGTGACCCTGCCCCTGACACCGTCCCTTTCTCAAAAACCACACCCTCCCACCATTAATCACATGCTCTGTGTCTGCTTACTTCGAATGCTGCGCTTTCTCACGACTTCATGCCCCCACCATGCATCAGCTGTTTAGTGGCTTCTGTGATAAACTGCGTGTTTGTCTGTTTTTTAATCATGGCAGAGAAAACGGCCAACTTTCACCTCCAGAGATCTGTCTGGCCCGCTGAGCTGCCCGTGTTTGCCTTTCATAAGCACCGTGTTATTCGAGCCTATCGAATAGCTGCGTTTCAGATGCTGAAAGAAGCAAGACCTTTATCGTGTTTACTTTACTTTAGCTCTCTTTTTTTCTCTCCTGTACTGTTGGACCGGGTTTGATAAATCCCCGTGCTAATCTCCCATATTTCATCTTAATGTTGGTTTTATTGCTCCCAAATTAAAACCTCTTGGACGGTGAGGTCAGAATGGCAGTAAATCCACCAACACCACATTGTTGCACTGAAGTTCCCTTGCTCCCTCATTCCCTGGTGGAGGAAGACGTAGCGGAGATCACGGTCGTCTGCTCAGCATTATTTCTCTCCCATAACCAGTCTGAGCCGAAGAGAACATCAGGACGACGTATCTGTTGCTTTTTTCACTAATAGTTCAGTTTAATATGATTACTATTCAAATAGAAGCACCCCTGGAGCAGAGAGGGTTAAGAGTCTTGTTCAATTGCTCAACAGTGGAGCTTGGAGGTGCTGGGGCTTGAACCCCAATTTTTTTTTTTATATTAACTAATCCTGTAAGCCCCACCCCCTTCCCCTAAGTCTCATCGACTCGAATTTTCTTTCTTGTTTATAATAAAGCGAAATAAATTGTTTCAGTTTTTGAGTTTGACTTACGAGTTAGACAAATTGTAAATATATATTTAATAGTCAAAAACAGCACTTTCTTTGCACAAAATGATGTTATAAAAAATATATGAAATATATGAATGAAACACATGATCATACAAATCATTTGATTATTGAATTGATAATTAGAATATGATTAAAAACATCACTTGCTCATCAGTGCCGGACAGCGTAGCTATGTTCAAACAGGGTTTTCTAGTTAAAAAAAAAAGCACCCTGCTGTATATACATGCACAAGTGCTCAGATTGTATGAAGTGATTTGTGAAAGATCATCGAAGCCGACGTGTGTAAGTTGAAGCGGGCCTCTGTGAGAGCTCTGCTGTGCCGACAGTGGCAGTGTGAGTTGATACGCTGTCATAATTTCCTCCTCCGTCACGTTCTCTCATAACCAGCTGAGCCCTTGAACTCTGTCCCACCTTCACACACGAGACTGAGGGGCGTTTCCCAAGAACACACCGAACAGAAATCAAGGAAAGTTCACTGGAATCAGAAGCATGCAGTGATTTTATGTCATAATTTGCATTTAAATTCCTGGCATTTTGGCAGGCACCCTTATCCAGAGCGTTTTACATTTTATAAAATTTTATACAACTGAGCAATGGAGGGTTAAGGACTTTCCTTAATGGCCCAGCAGTAGCAGCTTGATGGACCTGGGATTCAACTCACAACCTTCTGATCAATAGTCCAACACCTTAACCACTGATATACCACGTCCCCCTGATTTATTGGCATCAGAGTTGGATAAACCTCATCAGAGACTTTCAGAGCTGTATGTGTGTCAGAAGCTCAGAAAGCGAGAGAACGATTAGAAGGTTGTTTTCATCTTAAACATGCTGATTTTATTTCAGCTGATGATCACTCATTAATAATAATGTAATCATATCACTGATTAACATTCAGACAATCATCAGTAATTATTTAAGCGTGTTTTTGTTACAGTATTGTGTTAATGGACTTATTTTAAGTCATGGATGTATATTAATACGTGAGTAGATGAGTTCTTGATTGTGATTGGTCAAAAGCTCTGGTCGTAATGACACTGTATCCATAGTAACAATTTTACTGCAGTGTCTGATAATAAACTTAACCACATTTTGTCTCATTAACCTCCAGTTTATATCATGAAGCATACAGTTTAGAGCAAGGAGGAAAAAGACAATATTTTCTGTCATTTTGTACCGTGACGTTTTTCCTGGGCTGCTCCTGTTCCATGTTTCCGCTCACTCTCTGGCTTTTATATCAGCTCGTTAAACGTTTTAATGCGTCATTATTTGAGGGGAAGCAGGAGGAATGCTCGTATAATCATCTGCTGGCCCGGGCGCCGTATGTGCTGTGGCACCAGTGTGGCAGAGGCAGTGATAAGCAGGACTGATTACCGGAAATACATATAAAGAAATTGGAGTTTTTTCCATTTGGAATTTTACTGATGAAGTTACTTGAAGAGAGAGAGTGAGGTGATTTACCAGAGAAGGATGAAGAAAGCTAAAAAATAAAGCTCTGACACTGTTGTTTTAACCGTCAAATTAATTTGAGTATTTTAAAGTAAATAAAAACTTAATCAAACAGCCTTATTCCTTATTTGTACTGTGTGCTCTAAAATATATACATGCAACTCTTCCTTTAATAAAATAATTAACACAATATAATTTATTACATTTAATACAGAGGTTTTTTCTCTTATGCCAAATTTTTTTCAGCCAACAATTTTTGTACTAATATTTTTTTTTAAATATTTTTTAATATTAGAAATTTTTCAAAACACTTTTGTAAATGTAGGTCATCAACAAGCAACTTGATGTGTCTGTACACAATGAAATAATGATCCTGCATAATGAGCTTACAAAGTGATGGGATTGGAAAGACTTTTTGTTTTTGACATGAAAGTGTTCTAAGTAAGTATTTGTGGCTTAGGGAGAAAAAAAATGTTTTTGAGCTCTCACACCACACTATTATACCATCAGCTCCACCGGATTGGTCTGAAGGTGTTTTATTTCGAATGCGTTCTAATACGTTTCTATAGTAACAGCTCGTTTGCAGCGCTGTGTAAAAGCGTATGCTTTATTTATTCACTTTTACAGATTACAAAATGTGTGTAACTGTGAAGATTTTTATTTATTTATTTATTTTTATTTATTTAATGTTTATGGAAAGAGTCTCCAGTGTCAGTCATAGGTTACCATAAAAAAAGTGACATTTTTTTTTTTATAAATGTAACTATTTCAAGAGAAATCAAAACACACTGGGAAGTGGTATCATGGGAAAATATCAAAGCGCATCAAAGCAAAAAGCGAGCGAAGTTTTCCATTTCTGGTATCTGGATACTGAAACCTGCTGTTCAGATGTGTCTGCTGTTTTTCCTCCATTCCCAGTACAGAAGTGTAAAACTACTCCATAAATCCCAGTTTATGGCTCTGTGGGCTGATATGTGCTCATTAGGGCTGTCGGAAGGTGTGAGGCCTTAACACTTTACAGGTAGCTTTAATGACTCCTGCAGTCTAACTAACTGATAATAGAGTGGAGAGCAACTGTACTGGGATCTGCAGCAGCGCTTCATTTTGCTCATCACTGTAACCTCGAGCTTGAATTATATGGATGCTGCTGAAGGCAGGAATTAATTGATTTGATGAGTAAAAGGTGTAGAATAACTGATTTAGTCAAAAAAATAAAGTAAAATAAGTGAGGATAAATATACAACAAAGCTTGTATCTGTTGTGGTCTCCAGAACATAACTACAGTGCTGATAAATTCTTGAATCTGTTTGGTCAGAAAATGTTGATTTATTTTTCAGGACAGTAGAGCAGCTGCTAATCACAGGTTTATATTAATACGCTCGGGTCAGGTACGCTACATTTCTGTGGTAACAGCATGTTCTCAGGGATTTGAACATATTTGAAAAATGTATTTAAGAAGAAAAAAACCTGTATTATGGCGAAGGACAGAGGAGTGTGTTTTCAATTTCTCTGTAAAAAGCTACAGGTTTTTTTTGTCTTATTAAGGGAACAGTTCTTTATAGCTGCTATAATGAAAGTGAAATGAGGAGCAATGTCTTTAATGAATAAAAATTTACAGAACAGTTGCTTTGGTGGGAGGAATAAAAAACACTTCGGAAAGTTCTGTTACAGGAAAATAACCCAATTCAGAATGGTAACAGGACGTTACATCGCTTCATCTCACTACCTTGTTGTTGATTATTTTCCTATAATTGCACATTTTATTCCCTACATAAAAAAAAAGACACACTGCACGGCATTATTTTTTAGCACAAAAGCAGACTGTGAGCTATAAAGTTTTTAAATGATAAAAATAAGTGCATTGTGACCAGGTTAAAGACTTGAATCAGATCGAATCAAAGGGATGAATTGAGTCAAATTGAATGAAATGGAACGGAATCATTATTACTGATTTATTTTCTACCGGAATTTTGCTGCTTTATTTTATAATTATGTTTTTCAATTTTCTTTTGTTTTTAGATCCAAAAGCCACTGAACTGACTAGCTTTCATTTTAATTTGTATGTATCGTACCGTATCATAACCACACACAGGACCAGCAGTGAAGTAGCGATTAGTCTGTGTACCCTGAGCCAGTGCTTCTGAAAGAAGATGAATAAGAGTCACTTGTTTTCTTTCTAAATGGTTTGTGTTACATTCCCAGTGTCAGCTATATCTTTAGCCATGGCTCTGCAGAGACAAGGGAGAAAAAAAAAGACAGCTGTATGCTACACTGCTACGGTTCACAGGCGCTAAGCAAAGTGTTCGTTACACACCAGGCTCGTGCCAATCAGCGAGGCTTTTCAGTTTCTTCACTGTTGCAAAAAGGTGTTGCTGAAAAGCAGAGGCTTTGGCGTCAGATCGCCGCTCGCACGTCAGACCTCATGGTGAAGTTGGCAGTCAAAATGGCCGAACGCAGGCCTCTGAAGTTCCAGCAGGTACGATTTTGATACCTGTAATATTCTGTTACCTTTGTGTCTGGGCTTATCTCAGCCACATAAATGAGAAATATGCAGAGTGCATGATCATGGTCCTCACACAGACCCTGTGCTCCAGCGCTGATGGGGTTGACGGTCCTAAATTTAATGAATTTAATGAAAAATTCATTAAACAATTTCCTATAGTTCCCATCATATCCTTAATAGAAAGTGGTTTAGGGCTATGCGTCATGTTCCTCAGGGTTTCCACTATAAAATACTACCAGAACTCAGCAGAGCCTTCTTTCATCAGATTAGATTAGATTAGATTAGATTAGATTAGATTAGATTAGATTAGATTAGATTAGATTAGATTAGATTAGATTGGATTGGATTGGATTAGATTAGATACACAACCAGGAACCATTAGTTAATAAAATACTATACAGTAATACTATTTGCTACGTTCTTCATATTTCCAAATTTTAATAATAAATCCAAAGCGTTTACTGAAGATGAAATGAATTGACTCGAATCAAATCAAATGATCGCATTTGATTGATTCCATTTGATTTGATTCGAGTCAATTCAGTTCATTTTCAGTAAATAACCCTTGGAATTATTTTTTATAATTTAAGAATATGATCTTCATATTATAATTTGATTTTCAAATAGTATGTATTTCTTTTATTTTGGAATTTTGGTGCATCACTGTTTTTCTTTTTTAAAAACCTTTTCTTAGACTTTTTATCTGTCTCATTTGTCAGATCCATGAGCGCCTGGTACACTCGTGTAAACAATCTAATTAGAGCATTTTTTCAGACACTTTCATAATCCCTTCCTTCATCCTTTTTCCTTCCTTGTGTAGCTCTCGTTTCTGATTCTTTTCCTCCGCTCTTTTTTTCCTTCACCAGTTTTCAATCAATTAACAACACTTTTCTTGAAGGCAGAGTCTCAGGAGTCGCTACAATAACTACCGGGAAGTTCAAACTGAAGAATCAGGCATGTTTTTTTTTTTTTTTCATTTTTCGAGGTGACCACAAAGTGCATACTACACCACAGTACAGAGCATAAAAAAGAGGCGTCGTATCAGCACTTTATGACTCTACAGAGAGTCTCAAACCCCAAGCCAGGCCTGATGAATGGCTCTGCGGGAAGAAGGGTGACTGAGGGAGGAGGGGGAGGGGGTCAGAAAGCAATTTGATTTGGTCTTTTCCTTTTTTAAAAAATAAAATGAATACAGCTATGTGGATTTTAGATCCTGTTTTTTAGCTTTTTACTCATTATGAAGGGATCTGAACTGCGTCCTTATTTAGTATCAATTTATGTACAATGATATAATTAATGATATAACTATACAAAAAAAATTTTTGATAGAAAGGATCACTAAGCTTCGAGCTGAGCCGTGACAAGTTCATCAGCACAGGGGGGTCATGCAAGTGGGAGGATTCTCTTCAGTGTGAGAGTGCATTTGTACATCATTGCACAGTTATAGCAGCTACAAATGGTAGTTACTTCACTTCCTCCTGACCTCGATAAGCCCAATTACATAATCCATAACACTAAATAAACATTTCATTAAAGAAAGCTGTATCATATCCATGATGTGCATATTTTTTGTTGTTGTTTTAATGCCAACACAATTTTAAATCCATTTATTGTTAGGCTTCTTAGATTATTACTGGGTAGAGTAGCAGCAATAAGCAATAATGCAGCAAAAAAAAAGAGTTCCATTCCTGTCTGAAGTCTTGAGGCTTTGTAAAGTGCGGTGTGTGCTGCGGTGTTGTGTCAGACTGACTCAGGTATTTGACTAGCCCAGGTGAGTGTTCACTTGGCTGCAGAGTATTGAGTAATCTGTCTGGTTTGGGAAAGAAACTGTTGTGGAGTCTGCTGGCGGTGGCAGAGATGTTCCTGTATCTTCTGCTGGATGGGAAGAAGGTGAAGAGTCCATGAGAGGTATGAGGGGTCACCTGCAATATTGGTGGATGCAGTGGTTCTTATTATTGACAGATTAGATGGAGTGTCTAGCAAAAAGATATATTAGCAATCAGAAAAATTCACAGAAAAGATAATGAACTGATTAATATAATATGCAATTAATATAATAATATGTAATGTAACCCTTTCAGCTGCATTACTGTCAGCACCTTCTGACCAATCAGATTTGAGAATCCAGCAACACTGTGGTGCATGTTTTAGTGCTAAATCTAAACCTGTTGCCCTGTTGTTGTTTTTTTTAATTCTGTTCTTCAGTTCAACAAAACACCAGCCGCTCTACTACTTTAGCCTGAAACTTGCTCTGCATCTCCAAAAATGTATTCCAAATCTCTTGCTTCACGCCTCAATGCCGTGCAATTCAAGCGAGCTCGGCTAGTTTCCCATGCTGCGGACACATGCTATTGACACAGATGCACCATGGGATCTGGAGTCGGCCGGGTGCCACGGTTCTCCTTTTACTGTCCAAACATGGCTGAGCAAGAGCATGCATTGGGGTCAGTCAAAGAAAAGCACGGCTTTTCACCCTCACGCCGCTCTCTGCTGGTGATTTTCTTGCTGCACCACAGCAGAAGTGCCTGACTCGATTTATACGCTGTGCCCGTAAGCTGACATGCTAATGATAGGAAAGAAAGTCCTTTTAGATCTGTAGCCCAGCCATGTGTTAATGCTGTATCAGTGTTGTGTAATGGAAT
Organism: Hemibagrus wyckioides; assembly: GCF_019097595.1. Classification (NCBI taxonomy): domain Eukaryota; kingdom Metazoa; phylum Chordata; class Actinopteri; order Siluriformes; family Bagridae; genus Hemibagrus; species Hemibagrus wyckioides. The sequence continues at coordinate 11,773,595 of NC_080724.1, forward strand.
GTAAAATGGTACGGTAAGAGGTACATGTTATAAAGTAAATCCGTTCAGTTCCTCTAGACATTTCAGAGTAAGGTGTGCGTTCATGGGTTTGGTGTAAGTTAATGACTGAATGGATTTGTGAAGGCGTTTCTTTAGTTTTACTCTTAGAATTCATAGAGTGTATTAATCTATTCATAGTCCAACTGATTTAATTGTTGTATTGAGTACACATTACCAAAATCTTTGTGTAGGTATTGCTACTGGGGGTTTGGATTATGAGGTGTGTGGACACAAAAATGGTCCAGTGAGGAAATAAAGGAGACTGGACATCCAAGTCCATGGTACAAAAACATAAAACATGTCTGACCCCTGAGTGACGGTCAGTGACGGTCAGCTAACCCCCCAACCCCCCAAGAGGTTTACAAATTACAACTACAAATTAAGGCAATCATTTCTCCTAGGGTGTTTTTATAGACATGATAAAATGACATTCGCTTTGAATAAACACCTACCTCACACATCTGTTTCAAACATACTTATTTGTTTCTGTAGTGCGCTTGAATGGGACAAAGGAAGGCCCCACGTGTATGGACAAAAACCACGGCTGTGCTCATATCTGCAGGGAAACTCCAAAAGGAGGCATCGCCTGCGAGTGTAGACCGGGCTTCCAACTCACCAAGAACAACCGCGACTGCAAGTGTAAGTAGATCTGTCACTGTCCTCAAAACACTGCTCCCTAGGCAGAGCTAAACACTGACATTGTAGTTGTTGGGTTTTGTACAGTGAAGTTTTCAGTGTATGATTGTGAAATCTAGCAGCAAATATGGGTATTTTATTAAAGAACTGTAAATGTGTATAAAATACACAAAGAGATTTAGTGTTTCACAAAACCGAGTAGTGCCTTCACACCATGCCACCAAACTTCCAAATTATATTCTTAGAAACGTCATTGACTGCTTTCTTTGAGCTTGGTGGCTGAGCTAATTCTGGAAAAAGCAGAGTAAGTGATAATCTGAAAGTGCAAGGTTGGTGAAAGTATTTACCAGCTTTCACAACACCATTTGGGCATTTGGGTGAGATTTGCAACACTGTGCAATTTTGTTTTTTTGGTATTTTGAGACGGACTAGAGGATTGCCAGAAGCTCCAGTGCACCATTGTATTTCTGTTTCATTCCACTTCTGCATTTCTCCTGTTTTTTTTTTGTTTTTGTTGTTGTTGTTGTTGTTTTTTTTTTTTTTTAAAAAGATCCAACTTAGGGTGGGAGAATAGACTTTCTACCCCCCGAGCACGCTTTCCCTGTCCATGAATACATCTGAAATCATGCTAGTCTTATACATGATGTATTGTGGTAATCTCTGGAGATAGAATGCCTCTGAGCTAGATCTTTTTAGTACTTGCTATGTCATAGAGTTCATGCTGTCAGTCCTGTCTGGGTCTGCTAGATGGACTAGCTGGAGAACACTAAAGCAGAAGTGTTATTCTACTCCCTGAAAAAGGGTATGAGATGAAAAGTGGAACAGTAAAAGGCATGTGTAGACAAAGCCGTGTTGTGCTGTGTGTGGAGACAAGACCCTGCTCTCCTTCTGTCATCAGCTGCCTGCTCCAGTCGACACACTTTTCAGTCTCACCTCTGTAGACTGAAAAAATGTTCCATAGAGACTTTTTAATACACTGCATTTTGCCTATTACATGTTGTCCACTAAGGAGCATTTGGTTCCTACATTAACACAGAATTTTAAGCAGATGGTTTGCCCGGAAAAGTACCAGAAATCATCTCATGTAGTGCATATGGAATATATGTAATATGGATTTTATATATATATATATATATATATATATATATATATATATATATATATATATATATATATATATTTTTTTTTTTTTTTTCTCTCCCTTTTCAGGAATTCAGGAAGATTTAATTTCAGGAATATCAGAGAGCCACCGTTGGATGCATGTTTGGATTGATTCCTAAATAAAAAGTCTTTGTAGAAATGCTTTAACCACACAAATAAATGTCACTGGAAGTGCTAGCATAGTGCGCAGTGGTATGGTCCTGCATGACTGGACTTGCCTGCCCATGGCTCATGTCATTTAGAGTAGTTTGTGCTTGCTCAGATTTGATTTCTCATTTCTTTTTACTCTCATCTGTGGCTCTTTCAGTGACCTGTAACTATGGTAATGGCGGCTGTCAGCACATCTGTGAGGAAACAGACCATGGGCCACGCTGTTCTTGCCACATGAAGTTCGCGCTGCACTCTGATGGCAAGACATGTGTAGGTAAGTCATGGCTGTCTTCTCCCTGTGGTTCTACCTAACCAGATAAGACCTGGTTCTGTCTTCTCCCCTCATTCTTTTTTCTTCTTCTACTCTGTTCTACTTTTGCCCATGTACATTACTTAGCCAGTTAGGACCAGGTTCTGTTTCTTCCCCCACTTTTACCTGTACAGGTAAGCTTGAAATCTAGACCTTCTTTGCCCCTGACCTTGCCTGGACAGGGAAGTCCTAAATATATCCCTCCCCTTGTTCATGCCTGGCCAGGTAAGTGACCTGACTTCCAGTTCTTCTTCCTGATTCACCCTTAGGTCTTCTTCCCCTGATTTTACCTGGTCTTAAAGACCCATTTGTGGTCCAAAACCCACATACTCCACAACCTCCTACCCCCACCTCTCAGCATTAACTAACCAGGTCAGATTTAATGCTTCCTCTCCACTTGATAGTAGACTCTACCAGTCCAGTTATGGTATGGTTCTGTCTCCCCATCTCTTTTTTATTTCCCTTGACTTCAATTGGGTTGGCGAGTCTTAGACCTGCCCTTCATCCTGATTGTACCTGAACAAGTCCAAGGTTTAACCTCTATCTAACCCCAGATTAAATCTAATGCTGTGGTAAGTGTGTTGAAAGGCCTTTATTCAGTAAAAATTTTACTAAGGTTTATGTGAAGTGTACAAGTATGCCAATGTGCTCTATAGCTGCTTTTTATTATGATATTAAAAGTAAAATCTGATCCCAAATCAACACTGGCTTATATGCATGACCCTTTGACTGGGTTCAGTCTGTGTCTTAGTGACCTTGGGTACCTGATGAGCGATGGGGTGTTTTGCAAAGCCATTTTAAGTGTTCCACAATGTGCTCATTGTCCTATTGTAACGCTCCATTTCAATCCATACATTCCAGTTACCATTAGTCTAGTCACAAAAAATAATTTACTGGAATCCAGGGAGCCATAAAATAAAGGCTGACTACACAATCATTTACTCACCAGATTTGAGTTAAATGTACATGATAGTATGTCAGACATATGCACAGAAATTCAGCCAGTGCAGGAGCCATGCCTCTGCTTGCTCTAACCTGGTACAGCAGTCACCCAGCATGAGGCTTTTCTACTCAATCTTGCTTGTTTGATTTGCTTCCTCCTGACTTTTCATTGCCTTTCTCCTTTTTTATTCCTGATGCTGGTAATATGCAATAATAGGGCCAAGACAAAATCACTGCTCGGTAATGGATTTATAAAACCCAGGGACTTAACAAGGCTTTGAAGACTCTGGTATTTCAATCCAAGTTTGCTGTTTATACAAATACGCCTGTTTTTGTTTTTTTATCTAGTTTGCTTAACATGCTGCACTGAAAACATTCACTTTCTTCAGGATGGTGAAATTTTGATCCAGTCACCTATTTAGCCAAATAAAGCATTCCTGTGTACTTCCTAACCAGTCTTTGACTGGCACATATAATCTGAAAGCAGTGAAATAATACACTCATACATTTGTATAGTATTTTATAGCTCTCCTTGATTGAACAGTGGTTTGGCTGGCCTCTTCCTTTTCCCTTCTCTCGGTTTCTGAATGGATCAAGCCAGACACCCTGCGATTAGCCCCCGGGCTCATACAAGCCTTCAGTCACTCCACAAATGAGACAACAGCGAGGCCAGAACCGTCGATCAGCCTCCGCAGGAATCTCTTAGCTAGAAAAACAAAATTAAAAAAGCAGAACTTATTAATGATTCCACTCTGAGGCTGGGAGTGACAGCGAGACAGCGTCAGAGGAGGAAAGATACTCGGAAGAATGATTTTTAAAGATCTGGAAACCATTTTATTGTGTTCTATAAATGTAACCTCAATCACTATAAAGATGGCAGACACTAAATCTGTTTTGCTGGTCAGCTAGCTGTTTGCGGGTTTGGAAAGGGTCGGACAGTATTTCTGTCAGTCAGCTTGTATTGCTGTCGTTTTGTTCACCAGCCGTTTCAGTCAGTCCATCTATCTGTCCGCGAATCAGTCTCTCGGTACAGTGTTTCCACTATGTGGTCACTAATTTTATTTGTTCGTTATATATCCGAGTCAGACGAGCAGTGTTTCTGTTGGCTTAAAAATGTTTTAACTTGATGGATTTTTGATGAGACCACATCCTAAAACTATCTCAGTTCATAAAATTACTATGAATTTTCGATTACTTTGTGGAACAGAGGCTTCCATGGCACTGTTCCACCAGACAGTGTGGTATGCCACAGTCCGATTGCTAATCCGTACCCAGATCCATCCCTGGTCAAGTAAATGTATCTATTTTGTATTACACTGTGACACCCATGGAAGTAGACTGAGTTCTTTGGGGGTCTCTGTTGGGTGGTGGCATCATATTCCGTGCAAGACTACTGTTACCAAATTGAAGAGTAAGGAAGAAACCTTAGAATCTAATGCATTTTTTTGCCATAAAAAGACATAAAGCAGGCAACCAATCAATACCTTGAAATGTTTTTCATTACAATCAGTGGGAATGTTTCCACCCAAAGCTACTGAAGACTGCTATTCTGTACTTTCTGGGGAAAAAAGTCATTCCTGGGGGCTTCCGAGCAGCCTTCCATAACCATGCGTCCAAGAGAGCAAAAGCGACCAGTGCTTTTTTGGATAAGAGGGATGGAATTAGTCTCTCTCTCTCTCCTCTGTCTATGACAGCAACACTAGCAATCTGTGTGATCATGTATGAAGGACCGTTATAGAATTCCTCAGAGTGTGTTATGCTGCCCTGTTTCATCACATGAGTAGCTGTTTGAAAAGATGCAGTGGTTGCTGCTGTGTAATACAGGACAGTTCTTGAGTGGTTGGGTATTGGGAGAAAATGGAATAAAAATGAACGCTATTCAACAGGTACACTTGGTACCTGTTGTTCCATCAGCAGTGGTTTTATAAGCATGTCTTATTTAGACAGCTTTGTAGTTCTTATAGGACACATTTCCTAATAGATTTGTTTAAAATATCATGAGCAGATTCTGGCAAGATTCTAACAAATATGGCAACCAAATTCAGAACAGGTCATTAGAGTGTTTTTCGCTTGGCAATACAAATGACACCAAAATGTAAAAGTTCTTGGATTCATTACCGTAAACATTTTGGATGTCGTGCACTTCTTTCATCCGTTACTCTTCTTTAGCCATCTCTCCTCCTACTGTTTCCTCATCATTCTATCTTCCACCAGTGGTCAATATCAGCCTGCCTCGTAGTCCTTACAGAACACAGTTTCCAACTGAATTTTGAAGCAGATTCTTAGAAACGTGTGTAAAAACATCAGCACATGTCCACACAATCACCCACACCACCAGATTACCGTTTAATGCACCAAGACAGAATCGGAAAACAATTACAACAGCAGGAAAACATTTTCCTTCCGTGAGCCGAGACAAATGAGAAATCCTGCAGAACTGTTTTCTTCTAAGTCGTCTGCTTCGTTCTTCATGCTGTGGGTTTGCGAATTCATTTCCGTACAATGAAAACAAAATTTGGAAACAGTAAACTGTTGGGAAAACTAGTCATAGGGTAACAATGTCTGCAGGTTGAGACAAAACCCTAAATTGAATCGAATACAATGCTCCGTGATTCTCATCCAGCCCTCAGACATCTGCATGTAAGTCTGCAGTGATAGAATCTACTTGAATGTTTGACAAGCCTCAGGATGGTGTTCATTGCTAAACCTGCTTGTCTTAGCTAAAGCTGAAGCTGCTAGCTACATGTCTGCATATCTGGGTGCCCCCCGGGTGTCACATAGCGTTCTGATCACTGAAAGCCAGCACAAATGACTCAGTGTAGCAAGAATGGGCGTGTTAACCACACACTTTATTTTTGTAAAGCTTCTGGTGAGAAGATATGCTGGAAATTGTTGTTAGCCAAACACAAAATGTTTACCAAGCGATCAGTTGCTGATATGTTTCCCTTTTTCCATCTTTCTGAAAATTCGCTCATGGTTTTTGTTTACAATATGATCTCAAAGCAAAATTCTACTATGAAACGTAAAATAATAATATTTAATAATAACAATTAATGTCAAAATCTTCAGTGACCTCCGAGATTTATTTTGTAATGAAATGAACTTTTTACTTCAAGCATTTCATCAAGGTTTCACTTCAGTTAACGGTTCAGGGAACTGCTTAGTGAGCTAAGAATGAAAAAAGCCACTCGTTGCCAGTTTGTTTTTTTTTTTGCTAGCACTCTTGCTAGCACCACACATTCTGCAACTGGTTAGCATTTATTTCATGATTCATGACTAAAAAAAAAAAATGATTTTTTTCACTATCACAGTGTTGAAGTTCTAACTGATGACTAATTTGCCATGTGGTGGTTTTCCTCAGCCTACTGCTTTTTTTGCGCTAAGCACACTGTGTGAGGCCTGCTCTTGCTTGGAGGCTTGCTTTAAATGTCGCATGCTAACTGCATGATTGCTCTCGTAAGTGCAGCTCTAGCTAACACAAGTCTGACTCGCGGCCGCCTGTAACTCATTTGCTCCCAACTGTGACAAGTGCAACCTCAAGGCCCTTTATTGCTATCATTAGGGTGATGGTGTAATTTTGAGCAGGTTAATCAGGTCAGGGATTCAGATTGTAAACGAGTCAGGTCATTATTGTAAACAGTCTCAGTGAAATAAAATGAAATGAAATGAAAGTATTGAATTACAGGTCTAAATGAGTGGGTATGAATTGGAATACGTCGAGCTAGATGGGTTACTGCTTCAGAAAAACCAAAGAGGTTTGGTTAGAGTCCTGTAGAGTCACAATAATAAATGTCTCCTCACACTTTGGTATATGGGTGAAGCACTAAATCCATGTTTTTCTTTACGATCTGTGTATGTCTGTGTGTGTATGTGCAGAGGAAAGGAGTATCCAGCAACCGCAACATCAGCCACAGCTGTTACCCAATGGTAAATATCTGTAAATTTGTCTCTTTAGTTCCAATTCTATTCGGCTTTACTCCTATTGGTGATGCTGGAACTCTGACTAACCGAGCAGCAGTGTGCTTATTAACTTACCTGCACATCTCCATGTGCAACTTTACCAATTTTGGAGACTTCCTTTCAGTACATGGAGGAAAAAAAACCCTTGCGAGTGGCAGTATGTACTTCAGTTGGTACATTCTCAGGACGGTCCACTCTGAAGTGATGTACATGGCAGCGTTGTAGCATCGTTTCAAACACCAGCATTGAAAAACATCCAGTGGCTCTTCTGCATGATCATTATTTAAAAAACAACCAAAGCTTTGCTTCCGAGGTTTTATAGCTGGAAGTGAAAAATCATGCAAAGCATCCTTTTCTGCACAGTGCTCAAAAATCATGACTCCAATAAATAGCCGAAATACAATTGTACACACTCAACCAACGAGCAGGTGGATGTGGCCTTACAAGCGATAGTCATGATCACTTCAGAGTGGACCACAACTTCTGTCTCGATCGGTTCAAGCCTAACCCTGCATGAGAGCTCATCTTCTTTCCACTTTCAAAATATTACTTCGAGAACAAACATGGCTCCCTTTACCCTACAGAATGAGTCACTTCATCAGTGATCAAGGCTACGACATGTTCCTGTTCTGCTGATCACATTTCCAGCAATGGAAATAAAAGCAAAGATTAATAATGGATTTTATAGACACACCTTAAAGGAAAACTCCACCCTGAATAATTTGCATATTACGATTAATTTTCAGTAATGTTGATTTAAATTCTCAAATCTTTCACTGAGATCAATTTTCACTCTTTACTTCATTACTCTTTCCCTACATTACCCACAATGCAGTCTGACAATGCCTGCTGATAGTGGGGCTGTGGGATCCAGCCCAAGCTCTAGCTTCAGCTCTAGCTTAAAAAGAGCCTCACCTCTTTATCCCTCACTGCAATGGCATCACACTTGTCATCACATAGATCTCTATCTAGCCAAGATGAGTTGTGTAGCTGCATTGCATTCTGGGAGTCCAGCATTTGCACTGATGTCTTCACATTAATATGAAGTTGAATGTCACTAAAAATGTTTCTCAACAACAGCAATAACAATGCCCCCTTCTGCTACATCTAAGAACAATAATAAAAGTATAGAAATATCACCAAAATCACTTCACTATAAACATATTTTATGTGTTTCAGGGTGGCTTTTTCTGTACTTTTGATTAATCTCATTAAAGGCATTGTTTGTGATGGACTCGGTGTTAGCATGTTGCCTCTTCCACTGCTTGTTTGCTGGCATGGTTCCTCATATTTCCTCACTCTGACCTTAAGATGAAGACAAGTTTTGTCTAACTCCTCAACGTCAGCATGTTTCTGTCATCTCGTCCTTTTTCTTTTCCATCATTCAGAAGACTTTTGCCACTTTCAAAAAGAACAAGTATGTTTGCACAGCAGCCTTTTAACATCACAGCAGGCTTAGCGCAGGCTGCCGGATTGCGTCGCACCTCTTTAAGCCTCGTGCCAAGGGCTTGTCATATTTACCAAATAGCTTTACCTCAGGATGCATGTTCTGGACTTGTTTTGAGAGATTCATTAAGGGTTAGTGCCAACTTTCTGCAACTGTGAGCGAATTCCTGAGGTGGAGCCAGGCTCAGTGGAGTTTCGTTCTTCACCTTTCCAACTTTTCCAATCTTAATGGTAATTTAGACAAACGCTAAGAGGCTCTGATTTTATATAGATTCTGGCACAACAAACTTGAACTAAATAAGAAGTTTCTATAAACCATTACACCCTTTTTATTTCTTTTTTCTACATATTTGTTGCTTTAGGATAGGCAGTTGGTCTTGGCCTTGCTTTAGTTTCAGTAAAGAGATTTATATTGTGTCCTGTATCCTGTAAAATCTCAGGAATGCTAACTATCATGGAGCTCGAATCTTGGTTTTCTTTTGGTGATTTTTGAAAAAAGTTTCATAGATTTGATCTTTTCAAGCTCAGTTATTTTTTTTAGTACTTGAACAGGTTAAATCCATGATTATATAGCTAGAACAAAGCTAATTATTCTTAAGAAAATATAGTTATCACAATGTAAGATTCACTCTGAAAACATCCTGTAGGCATCTGACAGATCCTCCAGTATTATTTGGTCTCAAATAGATATGCCTAGAGGACCCTGTATTTAATCCTGCTAACATAATTATTATTTCATCTGTCTGAGATATTTCTAGCAAATGTAGTGTTGATTTGCTCAAATATAAACAACTTATGGCTTCATTTAAACTACCACAGCAAAGACCAGGAAGTTAAAAATATCATCACATATTCCGGTTCATTAACACAGCCTTTCTTTGTCTTTCGTCTCTCTGAGATCTCTAATCTACATTTACACTGACCAAGCATAACATTATGACCACCTGCCTAATATCGTGTTAGTCCCCCTTTTGTTGCCAAAACAGCCCTGACCCGTCAGACACTGTGTATTCTGACACCTTTCTATCAGAACCAGCATTAACTTCTTCAGCAATTTAAGCAACAGTAGCTCGTCCTTTGGATTGGCCCTTACAGGTCAGCCTTCACTCCCCACTTGCAGCACCACTATTCCTTCCTTGGACTACTTTTGATAGAAACTGCCACCCCACAAGAGCTGCAGTTTTGGAGATGCTCTGATCCAGTCGTCTAGCCATCACAATTTGGCTCTTGTCAAACTCGCTCAAATCCTTCCACTTCTAATACATCAACTTTGAGGACAAAATGTTCACTTGCTGCCTAATATATCCCACCCACTAACAGGTGCCATGATGAGGAGATAATCACTGTTATTCACTTCACCTGTCAGTGCTCATAATGTTATGCCTGATCGGTGTATGTCCATAACACTTTGTGCCTTCTTGCTGTCTGATGCTGAGAGTCATATGTGTTGTCATGATGATTGGACAATTGTTGTCATTAGTAGGTCTTACATTGGGATCTTTTTATTTAATTCCCTTTAGTAAGCATTAAGGATTACTAGATAGCAAACAGTGTCGAAATGCTTGGGAATCCAGTCAAATTTCTGGTTCTCTAAACACCCAAGTGGCTTTTTTCCATCAATTTCTCTGAAGACCAAAAGCAAGAGGGCCGAAGTTAATGGAGGACCAATAGAGGAAGTAAATAAATGACTAAATGTAAACAGACAGAGGTCTTGTTCCTGGTTTATAACAAGGATAAACATGATATCTAATATTTGTTTAAACTTTAGCAGTCCATCTAAGTAGTTTTTCCTGGAATGTTCATAAGTTTCCTCTAAACCGAAGCCCCCCAGAATGCGTCAAGCGCCATTTGGGTTTTTCTCACTCAGAGATGTGGTTATGCAACTGTAAGTCTGATAAAAAGTTACCCACTCGTCTACACCAGAGAACTAATCGACGTACTGTAAATATTTTGTTGTGCTTCGTCCAATTGATTATTAAAGTCTGAGGCAGTTACTGGCTTGCTAAGCATTTTTGAGGTATGCAATGACACCCACCAGCAGCACTCTCTTTATTCTCCTTCAGCCTGCCTGCTTCCTTCTCTTTCTCTCTCTCTCTCGCTCTCTCTCTCTTTCTCTCTCTGACTCAGAGTTTATCATTTTAGAGAAACATTTGCTTTCTCATGTCTTTAGAAGATTGCTAAATCAGCAGCTTAATGAGTTGCAGGATAAAATTCCAACATTTCCACATATTTACAAATGAAGAACAGTCAGACCAAAAAAATCTTTAATCCACAATAACTAGATTAATCTGGTTCTGTGCTTTCCTACTGGCCCAGTACCAAAGGTTCTAATCATGAGTTTCGCAGCTCAATAAGGAAACAAATGGAACTTTGTTTTTGCTGTTTATTGGTTATGTTTGCTGTGTTAAATTATGCTGTGTTCTCTGAGCAAATATTCAACACCAGCAATTTACCAGAAGTTACAGTTTGCAGATTACTAACTAAGACCTGCTAGCTGGGTAAAGGTTCTGGTCTGGATACCTGAGCAAGTTTTTCTCCTCCTCAGGAGAGCAGTGCAATGATAAACATCTAGCATTTATCTATCTAATGTAAACTTTATCAGTATGAGGTTTTTTGTTAAGGACACATGCAGTGAGACTCATTAATGAAGTTGGATGGATGCTATCATATGAGCATTTACGGAAGAAATTCTCGGTAGCATTCGTGAAAATTCTTGAATTCAGAAATCATGAGTGTGTGGAAATTTACACATAACTAATATCTGCCTCGAATTGATCGACTTCAAATGATATAATAATTTACTGGACTTTTAAATAATCAACTTTAAATTGCTTGTTTTTATTATGTGTTCAGCATTTAGCAGATACTTCTGCCTTTCCTCTCATTATTCACCGCGATTCACCTCAAGTCCACTCTTTACCTACTTCTGACCACTGTATTGTTCATCTGGTTCTCCCAGCCTTCTGTGCTCTGAACATGTGTGGAGTTTTGTGGGTGTCACTACATGCACGTCAACTGTGTCAGGAATCTGCTCTGCACTTTATGGCTGATCAACATGCACACGAGAACATTTCCCAAACTTCGGTTTGGGTTACGCAAGCATTTTCACATAAATTTACCCCCCCAAAAAAAAAAAAGATAAATGAGGCCCGATGTGTGTAGAATGATGGAAAAAAAATAGGCACATTGGTTGAAATTGCATGGGATGTGTTGCTGATCCAAAACCATTTGAGAGTTAAATAATATCCAAATGAGCAGAATGGAAAAAATTTATGATGATTTCGGTCGCATTTATTCCCCCTGTAAATTCCCGTTTGTTTTTCAGTTTTGGTTTCCAGAATATTCCGTTTCGTTGATGCTGTGTTATTGGTGTCAAATGCAATATTGTACTGTTTTATTTCTGAACCTGGAGAAAAGTATTATTTCTCAATAACCATAGCAGCACATTCTTTTACAGCATGAACAAACAGAAATGTCATATGAACTGAAACCTATGGAGGTTTTTTCTGCCATATTTTTGTGTGTAGTCGAAATTAAAAATAGCCATGGGGCAAATTTATTATCTTTTTATTGCTGCATAAAATTTTAAAGCCCTTTAGTAAGTTCAGTGCAGCCAACATTCGTATTCCTGCGTCTTCTGGTTCCTCTGTTCATCTGAACTCACTTTCTGCTGCTTTTATTCACTGTATAGAATACAGGATATCATTAAAGAGTCATTACATAAGAAGCTGATTCTGATGAAAAGGTCTCCTCCTTTTTCATCCTCTCTCATCTTCGTTGTGATTGGCTTGGCACTGATCGCATTGTGGTCATGTGGTGTCTAGTTTAATACACAAAATTACAGCAAGAATACCAGCTAATGGAAAGACCAGGAAGAGAAGGGGTCGTGTTTGGGCCACTTTGATGCATCTAACCAAAATCCGATTTGAAAGCAATGTACACTTTCCATTATTCATGATAATATTAATGGCAGAGTGTTTTTGCTATAATCCACATTTTTAACTGCAGATAAGTTTTCTGAGAAAAAGGAGTTCTCTGGACGGATATAGTTTAAACCTCACAGAGGAGAAATTGACTATATAGAGCATTTATTTAGTCATTTGGATTTAATTATGTTTTAATCATAAAAACGCTGTGCCTTGGGCAACATACTGTGATCCAATGAGGTGTCTTTTCTCTCCATCTGGATAGTTTCAGCTTCTGAGGAAGCTGAACAGGTCTTCTCCCCACGTTGGCTGCTTGTTCAGATTGATGGTGGTTCCGATTTTCTTGAAGCCTCTCCATTAGGAGTTGTTTTAAATAGATAGTGTTGCAGTCAAAAGAGAAATTAATCCACCTCGAGGACAAAGAAATGATCCCGACTGATCCATCCACATGGTGTTTCTATTATTTCTAATCAGTGAGTGTTACAGCTTACGTCACATTTGGGAATCATTTTCAGCTACGTGTTTTACAAAAGCTAAAAAGCAGGCTTTAAGATCTTGCTTGCTTTCAGCTCTTTCTAGACCTGAAGTTGACCTTTTCCTCAATAAAAGCAAACCTTAAAGAAATAAATTCACTTGCATACTAATCTTTATATTTAACCTCAACAGCATCCAGGATGTACTGTATCATGAAATCTAAGTTGACTTGGCTTTAGCTTAATGCTTTCATCATGGATTATTTTTTCTTTCTGCAGAACCCACACTGCTGTTTGAGTACAAGGTGATAGTGGTAGTAGGATTCATCTGTACCTATAGAGAGCAATGTGATGGAATTTTAGTCCTTTAACCTGTCTCATAAATCTGTACACCTTATTCAAAACAAATCCAAAACTTCAACTGACCCTAGCATCACCACCATTATGTAGATCTCTGCTTTGACTCTGCTGTTTCATCAGCATCTCCACTGCTTGTATTATGCTGGATTTCTTTTTAATATGGCAAATGAGAATAGAAGTTTTATTCTGTAGTTTTTTGGAGCTAACAGAAATACTTGACTTTGTTCTCCTATTAATTAGCAATAACACTGTTCTCCCATGATGTCAGCATCACACACAACGTCTGATGATGATGTAAATACGCCACCAACCAACAATTTAACAACAGAATCACTAAACAGGCCTCAAAGCTGTCAATATAAGTATATTTAGTGCATTTAAGGGGTGGATTTTTCCTTGCTTTTTAGCTAAATTTGTAATGTCATTATTAGTATTTATAAGGGTTTTTGGTAACAAATCTAACTGTTATATGTGTGTGTGTTCAGAGACGTGTGCGGTGAATAATGGAGGATGTGACAGCACGTGTCATGATGCTCTAACAGGGGTACGATGCAGCTGTCCAGTCGGATTCACTCTCCAGCCTGACCGCAAGACCTGCAAAGGTAATACACACACACACACACACGCATGCACACACACACACGCACACAAATGCATGCAACATGGTCGCATGTCATTTTTTAAAAACATGGTTTAAGAACAACAAATGGAAACAAATCGCTGGCAGCCCTGGCAGAACAAGACAGGAGCTCTGCTACGTGCCTGAGGGACAGAAAGGAACTTATTTTGTCCAGATGATGACGATTCTTTTCAGAGATGGACGCCCCATTTAGAGAGATGATTCACTCTTAATCAGAGCCATCTTTGCAGATTCAAAGGCAATCAGAAGAGGCAGATGATATATCGATCTCTTCTTTGCAAGAAGGCTTATTCCAGATGAACCACAAACCTTCAGGCGCCTGCTGGTATTAAAATGTTCGTCCTGTTTTGAAATGTTCCAGAACCCTGGCATTGGTGGTCATGTGGCAGATTCCAATCAAAGAATACTTACACTGTGTTCGAAGAAAAAGAGAAGATTGTGCTATCGGTATCTCATTTTAATCTGAACATGATGTCATGACATTTTCATATAGTTGTGGTATCAATGTTGCTAAGCAACGGGGAGAGATTTACATTTTGGTAGTAATTTATGCAAAGATGTTTTTTATTCAGACAGTGTAAAGACTTGGTGACATTGGAAACAAGATGATCTTCCAGTATATATTAATATTTTCCTCAGACATGTTGGTGAACTTCTAAGAAACTAATCCTTACGACTTGAATTACACTGTAATTATACCATCAGTGTCCTAAGAGTCTACAGCTGACTATGCTGTTAAATCCTCTGTTACTTATACAATCATTATTTTTAACCAGTTTTTCAATTTGTCAGAAAGATATAGAAGAAAAAAAACTTCCACTGGAGTGTTCATATGTATCCGCATTTCTTCCTAAAAATTCTAGACTTTTTTTTTTCTTTTTCAGTGTTTTCTGTGTCACTTTTCTCCTTCACATTTCCAATGTTTTTGAGTCTTTTCCATTCCAGATATCGACGAGTGCCGCATGAGTAACGGCAGCTGTGATCAGATTTGCCGGAACACTGTGGGAAGCTTCGAGTGTAGCTGCAGGAAGGGATACAAGCTGCTCACCAATGAGAGGACCTGTCAAGGTACCACACACTTTGCTGTGGAATTCTGGTAGTTTTTGCAAGCTACAAAGCAGCAGGTGACCATTCGTGTGCTATACACATGCACAACAAAGGGCTACAATTTCAGTGATAATTCTGTGCAAATTAGGTCTGACATAGTAAGGAATCCAAATGATTGGCTTGGATGATTCTTTGTACCAATCTTACTGCCCATGTAGTCTAAACGTTCTTCACTTCCCCCTTTCTCAACTTTAGTTCCTCCTTTAGTTACTGTGTGATGCTAAAAATTAAAGAAAAGCTTAATAATCGTGGCTTCATTTTATCCTGTCAAGATGTATAAATAAATACATTATATAGAAGCCTCAAAGGAAGTAGCAGAGATTGTGCTTCTGATGAGAGTAGGTTTTGCTAAATTGCTAACAAAGCTAGTATGAAACCAAGCAAAGTCACATATAAATCAAACAACTATTATCTAGTTAGCTTTAGAAGATATATAGCTACTGTAATGACTCAATAAATTTACTATAGCAGCAGTTCCTAGACACCAAAAAGAGACAAAATACAAGCAACTAGTATGAGTGGGGTAAGGATCCTCTCCTACATCCTCTCCAATGTCACCGTAAGGTTGCCTTTTATTTGTTAAGCCTAGCCTGTGTTGCTATACAAAGCATATTCTTACCCGGTTCATCTCACACATCAGTAATTAAACCAGATTTTGTGGCCTAGTCGGCACACTCCACTGCCCCATTCCTCCTGCCGTATATACAAATTGAGGTACTTCAGAAGTGAAAATCTTTCCCTGGCTTGGTGCCATGAGAGTGATGGAATAAATGCTCAGTAGGAGAGCAGGAACTCAGCCACTGAGCAAACAGAGGATCATGCTGGGCCATGCTGAGCCGAGCTGAGCTGCAGGTGTTGGGAATTAGAGCAAGCAATCTTCTCCACCTCCCCCAGCACACACATCTGGAGGCCTCAGGAGAGCAAAAAGCAAATAGAAAGCCTTCAGAGTGAGAAGAGCGAACATGCAAAAGAGAAGAACAGAACAGAACAGAGGACATGTCTTGCCTTTAGGTTTGCCCTTTTGTATGGTCATCAGTAAGCATATTGAGATAATCAAGAATTTTTCAACTATTCTCAGGCTTGGAGTTCTAAGCTGTGTTATTTTTCTGTTTTCTTTTACCCATTCTCTCTCTCGTCCTTTTCTTTGTTATTCGATTTCCTCGTTTGCCTTTGCTGGAATACTACTCGTATATCATGGCGTAGATTCTTGTTAAGTTTTCAGACAGCAGTTTAAAAGTTGTGTGTTAGCACTGATGCCATCGTACAGAGTGTAGTTTATCTAAAAACCAAGCTGCCAATCACACCAACCACACGCTTCTTTAAAACTCAACCATCTAAATGCTGTGTGGAATATTCCTTTCAAACTGGAGAGAAAAGTCACCACAAACTCTTCCTGTTTTCCCTTTCTGTCATCTTGTATATACTTTTGGACAGAACTTGGTGAGATTGTGGAAGATTTAAGAGAATTAATTTCACCAGACGTTGCAGTCTCAGATTGAAAGTTGGCTTCCTTTATTTACAGTCATTTGTGCCTATGTGTTTATGATCTCCAGAAGTAGTGACTGCAAAACCCCGACATCCTTTTCCCCATATCAGACCTATCATTTAGACCCAGCATCTGTGCTCCACCCAGACTTTGCTCCATGACCTGTGGTTGTTTTCTTTCCCCACTCCCCACCAGGCCATGGGTGAGAGTGTGGGAACATTGTCAGCACGTTAACCAAGCTGCTGGATATTACCTTATTGTACTTTTCTGAGACCAACAGTTTTTCTTCAAATGGAACAGGGTATTATTTAGAAAAAAAGGGTTCAACAGGGGCTCTTTGGATTCGTAATGGTAGTCTTGTTCTAAAAATGTTCTAATTGAGTCTTGTTTCCTGAAAAGGTTATACATAAAATCCTTAAGCCATCCCAGTAAGCAAACTCAGATAAATAAGGGTATTCAACTGTATCTTTCCCTGTCATTGGGTGGTTCCTTAAGCATACACCTTTTGTACCTTTAGTATATGTCTTGTACCCAGCGGGATGTGTATATTCTTAGATGCATTTAGTGTAAAAGGTAATTACAGTCTAATTTTCACCTTGAATCTTACCCATGTTTCCGGGTATGTGTATATTAAAGGTACACAAGATAATGGTACCACCCCAGCAACATGGAAAGGTACAGTTCAGTACCTTTTTTTCCCCAAGAGCATTTTTTTGAGAACCCTAAAATAACCATTTTTATGTACAGCCCTTTATAAACTGTATTAAAGTAGGACATTTTTTGCATGCTAAAACCATTATGGATCCTATAAACCCTTCAGTCACATACATAAAACTGATCGATATTCTGACTGATTTTAAGAAAAGCCGCTAAACTGGCCTTGAATACATGTACTCAGTAAGGGAAACCTGAAGAACTTTTACCATTGGCAAGCATCACTTAAGCAGACAGTAATTCATGCTATGGTATGGCAGTGTGTAAGTGTTTGGAATGGGGTCTTAGGACTGGGGGTGTGCAAAGTTTTGTATGCTGTTGTTATCATAGGGAAGGGGTAGGTGTAGGCTGTCAGGGAAGAACTCTTATCTTTATCCTGTTCTCCACACAATGCGTCTTAAGTGCACCCTAAGGTGAGAGGTCAAACAAATCGCTTAGTTCAGTGGTTTTTATCTATAGTGCCACACTGCTGGTGATTTCCCTGCTCTCACACACCTAATTCAATTCATCTGGCCCTGATTTTATTAGGCCTATATTTGTATCAGGTATCTTAATAAAAGCTCTATGAAAGATTCTTTGGTTTTCCCTCAGGGCAACCAATAAAAACTACAGAAGGCTGACAAATTAAAAGAAATGACCTGGTGGTTCTGCCGTGGGCAGTTTTTTTTTTTTTGCTGGTTTGGGTTCACTTCTCTAGTCCACTTGTATGGAAACATAACTTCAAGTCAGTACAACACCTTTTATACAATGACAGAACAGTTCTATCTAGATAGTCATGGTCTCTTCCAGGATGACTCCCTCTCCATTTACAGGGAATATCGACTTACATAGACTGTAGATGCAAAATTTTAAATTGTGATCAGTGATGATATAGCCTTCACAGTCAACAGATCTAACTTATTCAACAGTGTTCCAAAATCTGCCACAGGTGTATGACAGTGCACACCACTACCATCATCAAAATACGTTTTGGAAGAACAGTGCTCATTTCTTCTAGTACATTTACATAGAATCAAGACCAAGGCATGCTAAAGTTGCTTTGGTGCCTCATCATGAAGACACTTTTTATCATTTATCATTTGTTCCTTTCTGACAGTTACAAACAGAGAACACTTAGAAAGATAAAAAGGTACATTACAGGGATTGATGCTTATTGTTTTACAAATCAAGGTCTGGGGATCACTGGCACTTGTTAGTCACCATGTCTAAAGGCTCAGTTTATGCACTGAAAATGATCAATCTTAACATAGATTTGGTTTGACCTGTGGGGGAAATCTATTAGAGACGCTTCATCAGGATGCTAAGATCCCTTGCATGCTATAAATCCTAAGTAACCTCATAATTAGCAACCAACTTGTACAGTAAGAGTTTTGCTAATGTGACTAACTATTTTGCTTGGATTAACACTCTATAAACCAAAATTTATACTGGAGGAAGAGGAGAAAGGTGTTCCAGTCAAGTACTTGTAGAAAGGTCATTCTTTCCTTACAAGTGCTACCTGAACTCTGTGTCACACACTTGACCTTTTGCTAATCCTCTGAGAGTAGGGTGAATGCCTCAGCCTAAACAGAGACTGCTTTTGAGCACTGAATGCACTCTAAATGCTCCGGGTGGAACGTGTAAACAGAATTTTTTGCTTTATCTGGTGTTGACCGTCCCCCTGGTTTCCTGGCCATCATCAACCCTCAGCTTCAATCAATCAGGATGGGGCTTGTCCTTCGCCACCTTACTGAGGATCTGGACACATTCCTTAGCCATTGCTAAACCTCCCCCACACTGTCCTTAGCAGGCCATTCAGACTTGCCCTTTATCTGATCGTGCCCTTGTATCCTTTAAGAGAGGCAGATAATGCCCATATCTCTGTTCTGTAAACAGACTAGTTGTTAGCTTTTTTCCCCTCAAATGGCTATTGTTTCAAATTGGCAGTGGCTAGCTAACAGAGGTAGCATCATACCTGCTAGATGGTACCATTATGAAATTCTTTCTCTGTAGTATCTTTCGTCCTCACCCTGTGTCCCTTGCCCTTGATGATGATAGATTCCTAGGACCCACTCAGTTTGGTGCCAAATCTCGTATCTATCTTCTCAAACATCCCTGTGCTAGCTAGCACGTACACAGGTCTACACCACCTACCCCGCATACGCCCACATTTTTCTACTCTCCCTTTCCCAAAACAAGAGGCCCTTCATAACGATACAAGATCTTTGCAAAAAGTTGTTTTACTTTTACTAGGTTATGGAGATTGCTGTGTTGCATAGACACGACCCACACAATTAACAAATTCACTGGAAAGGAATGGAATGTGGTTTGGAAGCATTGAAATCAAGTGAACATTTGGCCTGCCGGGTTACAGGATTTTGGAGGAGTATTTGAAGATGATTGATGTATCTTGAGGGTCAGAAAGCGAGCAGCTGGGTCCAATGGGTGTGGAAACCTGTCAGTGGTACCCTGCTGTCCTTCTGAACCCGTGCCGGTCTCTGTGGGGGAAACAAAGACCAGGCTCACTTAATGAATCTGCCAACAGCTCGTAAAACATTTCTGATGAAGCTTAAGAGATCTGGGCTGGGAAAAATGGAAAAAGAGTGTTATATAACACAGGCAGTTTGGTCTAGACAGTACAATGCTGAAGAGAAGTAAGAATGATCTGTATAATGTTGTATAATTGTCCAAAATCAACAAAACTTTAGTAAGTACTTGAATATCATGGTGTTGGTTGTTTAAAACAAACAGGGTTATCTGATGTATATTGAACAACAATTCTGCCTGTAAATGCTGTCTATTTAGGTGACCTCCTCCCAATTAGATTAGTCTAATGATAGTAACAGTAAAGCCCAGGATAAAGATACTGTACCAATTATCAGCACAGCCACTTTTGATGGCATTAACCACCAAAGTGACTTATGGGGTAAGGCAGAATACAATCAAGTGGAAGGCTAAGAGCATTTCTTCCTCAGTGGCCCAGTAGCAACTAGCAACTCCCTTCCAGTAGCAGGCCAACCTTTCTGTCACTAGGGTTAAATCTTAACCTCTTAATTACCACTGTTTATTTTACTTTACTTTAAGATAACAGACAGGTAGAGGTCTTACACAGATATATAGACGTGTGAGTAGCACATAGGCTGGTACACTGATCGACTCACTGACTGACTCACTGATTTTGCCAGATTTTCTTACTGCACAAGTATGTCCTGAGGTAAAAAAAAAGAACAAGTAATTTATTTGGCTTAGCTAAGTAATGTAAATAGACACTGTGCTGTACTATTAAAAATGATTATACAATAGTTATAATCAGATTACCATAATGGACAGTTTGCCAAAATTAAATTGAGCTGTAATGTTGGTGGCTTATTGAAGATGGTAAATCTGGAAATCCTAGAAATTATTTACATATGCCAATTTTTTAATGGTTTATGTTCCACACAAATATCAAATTCTAATCGTAAAGATTCATTGAGTGTTTATTTTATTAAAATTTTAAACATGGCTTAAAAATAAGCAGTTAAACAAAATTTCGCATATGGGTAAATCATTGACCTGAATCAAATATAAATATGTTTTATTTTGAGTTTTAAAATTAAAAAATGAATTAAAAATCTCTCCTCTCTCAACAGACATAGATGAGTGCTCGTTTGACCGTGCATGTGACCACACCTGTTTGAACTCTCCAGGCAGTTTCGAGTGTCAGTGCCACAAAGGATATGTCCTGTATGGAGTCGCTCACTGTGGAGGTAACACAAATACATTTTTTTTTTCCTAAGGCAGATATCAAACCAATCCCATTTCATTCCATCTCATCTCATCTGGTCCCATCCCACAATATCCTGTCCTGTCTTTTGAGCTTCTTCTCTAACACACATGAACCAACATAACCATAACACATAAGAGTAGTGTAGCTGTAGATAGAGATGATGAAATGATTTGATGATTTTGGGCTAGTCTGAATCTGACTGTGACAGAATAAGAAAAAGGAAATGCATACCCTGTAGCAGTACTAATATATATCGCTATGTTATAGCTGTTCAAGTCAGTGCTTTGCCATCTCCACAGAATGATGTGTTGATGAGTGTGACTGCTCCAGGGCAGAGATGCATTCCTACATGATCCTACATCTTGGGTGTGGCTAGATATCAGGGAAATTGTTTCATGGTTATCCAAATAAATTATGAGTTGTGGAAGGCTTCTGAGTGAGGCTCCTGTCCAAGACTCTAGGAGATTGTTAGTTTGAATCCCTATAATGCCACACACATCCATGACCAGGAGTCTAAGATAAACCAAGTGCTGTCTGATTTCTAGTTACCTTAACAGTCATTCCACCACATTTTTATTCTTCCATGATAAAATAAGCCAATTTAGTATTGAAGAAGTCACTGAGCAAGTATTTGAGCTAATTGGTGTTAGTGAAGGTCTGCCGAGAGGAGACCAGAGTAGATGATAATCTAAAGGTTTATGGTTATGGCTGCATGTCCAAATTCCAAAATGGCACGCAAACAATACCACAGGATAATCTTCTTTGCAGAAATTCCCACATTAAATGTGAACTTAATGGACCCCTTCAGCAAGCAATATATGTACATAATATGTCATTAGAAAGACTAAAAGCAGCTGTTAAAAAGGATAAACTGCTGGAAGAATAATGTGATGGTTTAGTTTGCATAGAAAATGGTATCTTTTGGTGGCAGGTGAGAAAAACACTTTATATTTGGATGCATATCCAATGCTTCTTTCACTTGTTTGTTTTAGAGTCCAGTCAACTCAAGAGGGTTTCTCTTTTCAGTTTCCTGGTCAATTGGCTAAACGTCTGGTGCTTGACTTGACCAATCTAAAACCTTATGCTTTTTTCCCTTTGTGTTTGGAACATTGTCTTGCTGCATGAATTCCTCTTTATCATTTTCTTCAAGATAATCTTGGTTCCGGAAACATTTGTGTCAACTCCAGTCTACTGATTCTGATTTGGCCTTGCTAATCCAATATTTTCAGAGAGGACTGTATATTAACATAGAAATTCTGAAATCACTCTGTTTGTGCCATTCGGAAGTAACCATCTAACCACAGTCTAACGGGTGATGTAACTCTTAAGAGGAGGAATGCATCCCTGTGGTTCAGAAGGGATGCAAGATGCTGATGGATAGGAACCCATGTTTATGGGTGGATTAAAAGTATTTCAACTGTGACAGTCTCATCAGTTACAGAATGGGTACGGGAAGGCAGGGAGGTGGCCTGGCACAGAGACAGGGCTATCCAGGCATTGTTAGGATGGTAAGAGATCCTGGTGTGATGAATGAGCCTCTCTGCTTTTCTGTCTTAACAAGCCTTAAGAGGCTGCATTATGGAACTCTAGAGGAACGGGTTCTCTGTTCTAGTACTCAGGAGTTTACAGCTAATCTGTTGATTGTGTTCTGCTAAAATGGAAAAAAAAACACAGGGTGGTTAGGGTTCTGTGCTAGAGACAGCATGCATTGTTACATACGTAAGTATCATAAGTACCATTCAGTGTGGGTTTTTTTTTGCTAGTAAGATAGGATCAGGGTGCAGGGTTAGTCATGAAATTGAGAACCTGGAGAGTATTGCTTAAGTGGCAGCTTGGCAGTGCTGGGGTTTGATACCATAACCTTACAATCAGTAGCCCAAAACCTTAACCACTGATTTAATATTGCAATAATTACTGAAATGTTGTCATTTCAAATTCTGAGACTGTTAGAATGCCAAGCTGCTAACTCAAAACAGCTCAGCCCTTTGCTTGGAATGGGGTGAAATTGGATGGATTGATTGGATTAGGATTGGCTTAGATTGGAATGAGTGGGATAGATGGGATGAGATAGGATAAAATAGGAAAGGAATTGGACTGCATCTAACTGGAAAGGATAGGATGGGATTGAACTGGATTGGAAAAACACCTGCCTTATAAATGTAAATGGAACCAGATTGTTTCCCATAACTTCTTTCTAGAAAATTGAGCACAATTGTAGCTTAAATGTTGGCATCATTGGACTGATCCTCAAGTACATTTTATACCCCTTAAGCACTGACATTTAGTTGATTCAATTTGCTGCCTTTTTCATGTTTTCTACATGCAATGTTTTTTCTTCATGAGCAACGCAGCAGGTAAAAATGAATAAGTTTAATTTAGATAAACCAGACACAGTAAATCTGTAACATTACAATACAGTGTCACAATATTACATCACTTCTATGTCTGCCTCAGTTTCTCTAGGTAATTAATGTTAACTAAGTAAAGGAAAAAATAAATGATCTCCGCAAACACCCCGTTCTCTATCTGCATGAATCACTTCAGCCTAAGAGGCATGTTCCGAGGGTTTCGGGGCACGAACAATTGTTGACACAAAAGGTCAATGAAGGTGTCAATCAAAGAAATGTTTTTTTCTTTTTCTCCTTCTTCCTTCTTTCTGCTTCTCTGTTCAATGAGATTAATGAGAGCCCTGAATGCAGATAGCCAAAAGAGGAAACACAAAGTCAAAGGTTCTAGTCTTGAGACGGTACAAATCTGGGGTGAGAGAGTGAGGGGGGAAAATAGCCCAAAGAAAAGGGAAACCAGACCAGCCTAGCAAGCGAGAGCTTTATTCATTAACAAAATTCAGTTTCATTGCTATTCTGTTCCTCTCTGGCTTTAACTAAGAGCAAAGCCTTTGATATGCCTAAAGACTCTTTATGTCTTCTTCTCGGTCTGCTTTTACTTCAAAACCACTTAGTCAAACTCGGCTCTCTCCGTCTCTTTCTCTCTTTGTTTTTTATTCAGCTCCCATCTGGTTTGCTGTGTTTTAGAGAGTGATTGTGGTTTTACGTTTTCCTTTTTGGGGGAAAAAACGTGCTTAGAGGCATAGATGAGCAAATGCAAGCCAGTGAAAGCACACAAACCTTTGGCCTAGGTTCTGCGAAAGTCCAATCAAGTCAAGGTGGAAAAACAATTGCTAACACTGTCAAATTATGCTGAAGAACCTACTGCCAATGCTCATACCATATCTTTTTCTCAGATGTTTATTTGATTAATTTCCTTGAAACAGCCTACATTCTTGAAAGGTACTGAAAGGTTCTCCATTTGCCTATGAAACTTTAATTATCAAAAAAAACAAAAACCTTAAAGAACCATTGAAGAATACTTTTCTTTAATATTGTACTATAAAGCTTTGCTTACACATTCCTCTTCTCATTACACATGTAAGATCTGTAATTTCAACTACAGGCTGATAAAGAAATAGACAAATGGCAGAGGTGTATGGACAAAGATGCCAATGGACAACAGAGATGTATTGGACAGAGCAGCCATCCTTGTCATGGATCACTCTGTCCAGTACACCATTGGCATCTTTGTCCAGTACACCTCTGTTGTTAAATTTTTAACGAACATTTCCAGTAATGCTTGGCAAACATCTTATGCCCATCTTTTAATCTCTTCAAATGTATGAGCTCACAATTTGTCTTAGAATAGAGCAAAACTAGACAATATTTTTGCCTTCTGACTGCTGTGTTATAAATTTTCATGAAGTTGGTCAAGTTGATGCTACATGGTTTAGCATTGTTCCTGCTCTAAAATGTGTTTCAGATCAACAAGAGTTTTAATGTTTACAAGGAGTCCTGATGGGGAAATGTTCAAGTGTTCACTTTCATGCTGTGTATGTAGGAAAACTCCAGAATATATTTGCCATTTTATTGGAACAGAGTGGCTTTTTTTCCTTTTGCATGCAATTACTGCCCTTTTCACATATGAAAGTAAGCAGGGGTCAGCCTGCCCGGCACCACTGGAGCTTTAACCTCTGCAACTCACAACCTTCTGCTGGAGGGCACAAATCCAAGCACAGAAGGAACAGTTCAGCCTTAAAAAGTTTTTTTTTCTCCTGAGGTTTTCTGACTTGTTAACTTCAAAGAACTTTTCATTTATTGTCCATTTTCTCTTCTCTTTTGAAAATGTTGCAGAGCACCACAGTCTTACATAATGGAGCTTCCTAAATCATTTGCAACATTGCAAGGAGCATCAATACGGTCAGAATATCAGAGTTGTATGAAGTTTCCTCTTGTTTTGATTTTCAGACATCGATGAGTGCAGTATAAATCGAGGCGGCTGTAAGTATGGCTGCGTGAACACACTGGGCAGCTACGAGTGTACGTGCCCACCTGGATACAAACTGCACTGGAACAAGAAGGACTGTATCGGTACGTGTACAACACCACTCACACCTACTGGCCAGTACACACATTACACCAAGTACACAGTGAAGATTTCAATGTTTTGCTGGTCATTGTTGTGTAAATATATGCCAGCAAAAATTTCAGTTTTAGAAATATATATGTTGTGTTTATGTTATGGGTTTTTTTTCTAACTTCAAAAACTGTACATACATTTGTGGAACATTTAATTACCAGCTGGCAAAACTATTTTAGAATAACCAATTTGCCATGTTGTTGTAGAAAGTGTAATGTTAGGCTGTTTTCTTTTCTATAGAAACAACTCAGTAGATGAGCAGCTCTTTAGAATCTCCTAGCCATCACTGACCATGTCCATAATCCCAACATTATATGAATGTACCGAAACATTGTTTAATCAGCTTTATAGATGTTGCATGAAACATTTTGAATAATTACCTAAAGGTCACATTTGGGCAAGGGTGAATAGGTAATGGCCTTTACTAAACTGAGTCAGGTTAAACTTCATTAAATCCTCCAAGAAAATTGGATGCTTAAAAACAATGATAACTTGTATGTTAAAAGATTTAAGTGGATTATTTGTTGCCACAGAGGTCGTGAAGTGTCCGTCCAGCTTGGTGGCACCAAAAGCAACGCTCTCTTGCAGCAAGACAGGCAAAAAGGAGAGTTGTTCACTGACCTGTGCATCCAAAGCACACTATCTGGCAGGTACATGCAGGAACACATTTACAAGTCTGTTTTTTCTGTCTGCATGGAAGAAGGATAATAGATTGTTTTAAAAAAGGTAGAAAGATGAGCAATGGTGTGTTTGGGTAGTATCACAACTATGGATGAAATGTCTTACCTCATAATACACAAACAATTCGAAGATCAAGACTTGTCCTCTCTGTAGAATCTGACAACAGTTACACAGTCAGCTGCGGTGTCCGAGGAAAAAGCCAAAGTAGACTGAACTCCAGCAGCAGCCAGAGCTGCATAGGTAAGAGCAATACAGCATAGTCTGATAAGATCACTGGATGGAGGGATGAATGGACTGGACGCATGGATTGATGGAGCAAGACTAGATAGAAGGATGGATAATTTGGATGAATAGAAAGAAGGATAAATAGATACTGGGTGGGTGGCTAGCTGAATGGATGATTGAGAGATTAATCGATGGATAAGTTCATTACTTCATTGTTGAGCAGAATGACGGATAGGTTAATTGATGAATGGATGGATAGATGGACCTAGACTGAGTAGATGACTGGACTGGATAAATGTGAATAACATGATTGGATGTTCTTTAGTGACGAACATGACTGGTTGTGCCAATGCTGCTTTGGTTTGTTTGTAGAGACTTTGGCTTCTCCAGTGAAGCAGACGGCCTCATTCCGAATCAAGAATGCCAAATGCCACTTGCACCCCAAACTCAGGGGACGAGTAGAAGATGGAGGCAAGCAGATTGGGCCAGGTGAAAAGGCATAGGTCAAAAGTTAGGACATTTCACAATCACTTTGTATATTGTAGTAGCAAAATACTAAGTTGTCCATTTTCTGCAGTCCTAGTGTTGCATAGACAATGGCTTATTTAATTGCTGCTTAGTTTGTAGTGTGTAACATGAGTGTGTGGTCTGCAGGTGGTCAGCTCTGCAACAACTGCCAAGTCACCTTCGTCAATCTCAAATGCGAGTCCTCCAAGAAGGCCAAAAATCGCCAGACACGTAACCCGGCTAACAAAGAGGTCACACGCATCACGCTGGAACTAGAAGCAGAAATAAAGCCCGGAGACACTACTGGTAAGTGTGTACTATCAGAGGAAGTAAGAAAAATAGAAAAATAAGCAACATGGTGTGATGTGAAGCAGTCTGACACAAAGTAGAGTTACCAGCCTTAATTGAATATTGCAGTATGTCCCAAAGTGGTTCAACAACTGCTTTTTCATTTTGTTTGTTATTATAATGTGACTGATTTACTGTGATGAACCTGTGATTTGCCTTACAGCAGCACTACTGACACTCAGAACTAAGCATTCTGGTTAGTTGCCACTCGGAACTAAGCATTCAGTAAACCTTTTGTTTAGCATACCCATTCATTACAACAACTGGTTTCTGGAAAATTTAAAAGACACCCTTTCGTCTGAAAAGGTTAATTATGCAGTATGTTTGAAACTGCTCTCTATTTTTCATTTCTTTGCTGCCACTATGTCTACCCAAACACTCGGAAAAGTTAATGTGCACCTGTTAGCTTTCAGAAAAGAAGACTGAGGGGGCAGTCAGGCATTAACGTGTTTTAACTCTTATGTAATAGCGACACCTACTGTTCAGGCCAGTGATTTACTTTTTTTAAACCTTGCTTAAACGCAGGCCAGATATATAAATATCATTTAAAAATGTATCATGTGTTGGTTCAGAATTTCTCCTCGTCTAATTGTGCTCATGTAGGAAACTGTGACCTTAGCTGTGTGAGGAAACAAATGGAACAGAAGATGAAGTCTTCCATCAAAGCACTGAAAAAGTCCATCAACCAGGAGAGGTTCCTGATCCGTGTGGCCGGTCTCGAGTACGAAGTTGCTCAAAAGGTCACACAATCTGCTGACAAACAGGAGCACTGTGGCCCCGGGAGAGAGAGAGACAGTGGCCGATGTGGTAAGAGCATCAACCTGAAGATGTATTATCAATAACTGTTACTAGTGGAAATAATATACAGATGACAAAGTGGCTACAATGTATGTACAAGGTAGGTGTTTCTAATAAACTGGGAACTCAGTCCCAGTGCGTGTGTATACACAGCTTTCAAGGGAACAGTATGTACTAGGAAGAAAGGCATCTGTGCAAGCAAAGCTGTCAGATGTGATGTATGTATATATATATATATATATATATATATATATATATATATATATATATATATATTTATAAAGTTAAGGATATTTGGCTTTTGGGTGAAATTTATGGAAAATGTAAAAAGCTACAGTGATATTATATCATGAAAGTAGGGCATTTAAGTAGAAGCATGCAATGGTGATTTCCTCATCTCAAACAATTTATTGAAACAAAAGCCAACAACAGTGGTGGGTATACCACAACAAAAAATGTCAGCGTCTCAATAATTTGTCATGTGCCCTTGACCATTAATTACAGCTTGACAACGACGTCTCATGCTGTTCACGAGTCGACTTATTGTCTGTTGAGGCATGGCATTCCACTCTTCTTGAAGGGCGACCCTCGGGTCATTGAGGTTCTGGGGTGCAGGGTTACGAGCCTCTACACTACGACTCAGCTGATCCCATAGGTTTTCTATGGGATTCAGGTCTGGAGAAAGTGCAGGCCACTCCATTTGAGGTACCCCAGCCTCCAGCAGCCGTTCCCTTATGATGCGACATCGATAAGCTGGAGCATTGTTGTCCATGAAGATGAAATTAGGCCTGTGTTTTTCATGCAGGGGCACAATGACTGGATTAATGATGTTATTCAGGTAGTATTGGCTTGTCACTGTACCATTCACAAGATGTAGGGCAGTTCTGTGTTGAGGAGACACACCTGCCCAGACTGTAACACCACCACAACAGTGGATGATGCATAGCGCTCTCCTTGACGTTGGCGGCCATCATTTCTGCTCAACGTGAATTGACTTTCATCAGAGAACAGCACTGAGGCCCACTGGTCCCTCGTCCAGCTGGCCCATACAAGACGATGACGCCTGTGCCTGGTGGTGTGGTCAGGTACCCTTGCAGGTCGTCTAGCATGCAGACCACGCTGATGTAAACGGTTTTGAATGGTCTGACATGACACCTGGGTGCCTCTCACCTCCCTTAAGTGTGCCTGGAGTTGAGTGGCTTTCGTCATCTAGTTCCACAGGGCACTGTTCACAATGAAGCGGTCATCAACGTGGGATGTGGCCAAAGGACACCCACTTCTATGCCTTTCTGTGACTCTTCTAGTCTCTCTGTATCTTTGTTGCAACCTGCTGATGACACTCTGTGGCCACTGCCCTCTGAGAACATCCTGTTTGAAGCCTCACAATGGCGAGGTATTGCTGATCAATTGTTAGGTATCGTCTTGGTCTCATGATGTCAAAATGTGAACAGCATGATGAAGAGGACTGTTTAAATACCAGTTCTAATTAAACCAGAAAATGTATTGGTTGATTCATGGATCAAACACCAGTTGTGAATTTTGCCGTTAAGCACCTTGTTAGAGAACAGCAAGTTATGCAAAAAGTACTGAAACACTGAACAGTTGGACATGTGCATTCAAAAGTGTAGAGAAGGTCAAATTAAGTTCACCTGTAAAGGTTATAGTGCATTTTAGGTGCATACTGAAATTTCACCCGAAAGCCGAATATCCTTAACTTTTTGTGAGTAAAATATATATATATATATATATATATATATATATATGTTTGTGTGTGTGTGTATATATATACACACACACACAAAAACACACACTAAGCAGTCAAAACGGGGAGACAGTATGAAACTGTATGTATCCATTTCAGAAGCTTTGCATTAAAAACTAAAAAAAAAAAGTAATAATATAACGAGTGATGTAACTGACGTCGTAGTCTCACGGTCTCCCCCTTCTGACTGCTCTCTCAGTCAGATGTTTGCCTGGTTCTTATTATCACGGCGAGATGGAGCGCTGTGTGCAGTGTCCTCCCGGAACTTTCCAGGAGCGTGAGGGTCAACTGGCCTGTGACCTTTGCCCTGGAGGAGATCGCCATGGCTCACCAGGTGCTCGTAACATCACTTCCTGCTCAGGTAAGCATGGTAAACCGTCAGCAGTCAAAAGCTTAACGGAGTCTGTTAAGGTGTGTTCATTTTTTTCCCCAGTGAATTTCAAGCATTATCAGTCATATCCTTAGAGTTAACTGTTAATAAGTGTGCAGCTTTTTCAGTCCACTGTTATGAAAAGCTTGAAGGCTGCCTGTGAGACCTGAGCCTGAATAGTTAATTAGTGATCAGGTCATTTGATCAATGATCAGGTCATCAAGTAGTGATAGGTCATTTAAAATAGCTAAAACTAAGCTACAGCTCAGGCTCACCCTCGTGCTGTTGTGATTTAAAGGTCAATGTGCACCAGGATATAACTCCAGTGATGGCTTTAAACCATGCCAGCCATGCCCTCGAGGCACATACCAGCCTGATCATGGAAGAACACTCTGCTTCCCTTGTGGAGGTGGCCTCGACACAAAGAGAGAGGGATCCAGCTCCTTTCATGACTGTGAGGTCAAAGGTCAGTCTTAACTTGGTTTGTTGCATATTTAAAGCTATACCTATGAAAATGACATGTACTTGAGCTGTAGCTTTCAGCATGTCTAATGACAGTCAAAATAGTGTGGACATCACAAATCACTTTAAGCACTGCAACAATTTGTGATAGTCCACACACCTGTAATATCCTGTATATTTAAGCACATGTTGAAAACCATGTCAGTCATGTACAATATACAGTATAACAAAAACCTATGTCTACATTTATCACCTAATAATTAACAAACCTTTCTCCAGTGGAAGAATATGCAACATCTGTATTTACCACGTAAATCACATACCATGCAACAATATTTATACATACCTTATAACAATATCTACATCTACGCTTGCCATGTAGTAAGATCCAACAATATATAACAATATCTACATTTAGTATAACAGTATAACAATGAAGTACACCTACCATATGAGTAAAAAAAGCATTAACAATCATTGATCTAACCATGTAACCGTATGTAGCAATATAATAACAAGCAACAGCTTCACTTACTGTGTAAGTACCAATGTAGCATACAAAAATGTAGCTATGTAACCATGCTTGCATGTAAATGCAGTCCCTGACAGAGTATGTAAAATATCTACACTTACTGTGTAACAATGTAGACAAGTAACAAGGTGCCTTGTAACAACATGTAACAATTCCTACTATACAGTAATAAAATGTACAAAATCCTAACAACATAAAATCTTTGCTTACTATTTTACAACACTGATTTTAACTTGTAACAGTGTGTAAAAGCCACTGTACCAAGATCTATCTAAAATCTAATTTTCCATGCACTCTGTTACGAAGCTCAGGTCTTACGGTGGCTGTGGAACTTAATTTCATTCTTGTTTGTTTGTCTCTTTAGTATCTTGTCCTCCTGGACATTATTACAACACCTCTGTGCATCGATGTATCCGCTGTCCTGTGGGAACATATCAAACAGACTTCAAACAGAACTACTGCATCTCCTGCCCTGGAAATACCACCACAGACTTTGATGGTGCAACCAGTGTTTCTCAGTGCAAGAGTAAGCAGAGTCTGTGCTATCGTCTCCACCAGGGAGTTTAGCTCCAACACTAATCTAAGCTGTTGAGCTCCTGACTGTATCTTTTGCATGTGTTTGTACAGACAGGGAATGTGGAGGTGAAATTGGAGAATATATTGGCTACATCGAGTCTCCAAACTACCCAGGAGATTATCCTGCTAATGTGGACTGCATCTGGACCATCAACCCCCCAAGTAAGCGCAAAATCCTCATTGTCGTGCCGGAGATCTTCCTTCCTTCTGAGGATGACTGTGGAGATGTGCTGGTGATGAGGAAGAACTGTAAGTGGCTCAAAATAAGGATGGATTGAAATAACAAAACAAAAAAGACTGTTTTTGCACAGTACTGTATGTAATTATTAAGTATCTAATTTTTTTTTTTTTATTAAAATCTCCCCGGCCACAGGGTCAGTGACCTCCATAACCACGTACGAGACATGTCAGACTTACGAGCGGCCCATCGCTTTCACGGCTCGCTCACGGCGCCTCTGGATCAATTTTAAATCTAATGACGTGAACAGTGCACGTGGCTTCCACATCCCTTACGTCACATATGATGGTACACAATCTGACGCTTTCACTACTCATCACTCCTTAATTATACACACTTCATCAGATACATGTCTTTATTACTAACTTATTACTAACAATAAATGTTTTTTCTAGGGTTTGATGGCTGGAGAAAATTGAACTATTTTCTATGTTGTGTTTTTATTATTAAAATTACTTAACTAAAACTTTATAATACTTTGATAAGTACTTGCCTTGTTTTTTTTAACTAAAATTAATGAGCATTTTCTTATTTTCTAATTAGACGTATAATCCAATTCTTTGTTTGTTTATCAGAGGACTATGAGCAGCTGGTTGAAGACATCGTGCGAGATGGAAGACTTTATGCCTCAGAAAACCATCAAGAAATCCTGAAGGTTAGATAAAGATAAATGAAAACACATAAAGATGAGGTCAAAGAACTTTAAATAACATTATATCCAGATTCCAATCCCCCTGGTTAGAACAGATCATGTTGTTATTTGCATTTGAACAGGAGGATTGTTTTTTCATTCTTGTCCTAATAGATCACACTTGGTTTGACTTTGTCTCCACACTGTGTCTCTCATCAGGACAAAAAATTAATCAAGACGCTCTTTGACGTCCTGGCACACCCGAATAACTACTACAAGTACACGGCTCGGGATTCAAACGAGATGCTGCCGCGTTCCTTCATCCGACTTATCAGCAGCAAAGTCTCAGCGTTCCTCCGACCGTACAAGTAGCCACTAACGCTCAAAGGATTTACGCTCTCGGCCAACTCTGACAACAGGCTTCAGTCTAAAAAGGGTTCAGCACACGCTTTGTTTAACAATCCAACCGGGTTTTTGAATTTTCCTCGCTTCACTATGCACATTAGGTTTTGAATTTCTGTGCTGTTTATTTTTATCATTCCTTTTCCGATAAAGAGAGGGCGATTTGGTGAATAAATTGCATTGTACATTTGCAGCATCTGAGGGGTTTTCGCGCTTGTAGGTCTTGTCTTCATCACCACACTGTGCTGTGTTGATGTCTGTCTGGAATATATCAGGATATACAGTGTAGAAGGTGTAATATTCCCGTGAGCACAACAATTATTTCTCCTTGATCTGCCCCCGAAATTGTTCTTTTTTTTGGTCCACATGAAGTTTGGCATCTTGAATGATGCACTGAATGCCTTTCTCATGCGTTTTTAGCATCTTTGTGCTCACTGGAATATCGCACTGGGGTATTTGGGTAGAGTTTTGTAGCGTGTGTGTGTGTGTGTGTGTGTGTGTATGAAAGCAGATGTGTCGTTTTGTCAATAAGCAAGATGTGAGATGAGCTGATTTACTTCACTGTTTTCTGGAGCACCTCACTATAGCGTTTGTATATCCGTCGTATTTCCATCTTTTCATCCCACTTCATATTGTATGTTCATTGTCATTAATGTCATCATAGTTCAGCTCTTAGAGCATCTTTAATCTTCCATCCACGCTGTTAAAACAGTACATTCCTGTCTGTCGACGTTGTATTACTAGTTTTTCGGGTTTCATATACGTTTACGACCATATATTGGCGTTAATTTAACGAGGCGTAGAATACGTAGTGCATTATAACGAGACTGAAACGGAAGAGTTGCAGTGAGGGACAGTGTTTAGCGAGCAGCTGTGCAGAGAATGAGGCTGAGGTGTGGTTTTTTTTTTGTTTTGTTTTGTTTTGTTTTGTTTTTTTCCAGGACATGCTATTGCTGCTTCTTCAACTAAAAAAAAAAAAAAGTCACTTTAAATCTGCTATGATAAATTCAAGCCTTTTGACCCAAAGGCCCTCAAAGGGAAATTCCACCTAAAAATATATTTTTTGCAGACTTGTATACAATTCAGCTAACATTAGGCTACAAACGATAGGAAGTGCATTCATACCAGCCTTTGCTTTCAACCCCTTAAGTTGATTTCTCACTGGAGGGTGTGGTCTTCACAGGGAGTAGGGCATGGTCATGCTCTTTGATTTCTGAAACAGACTGTATGCTGGCTGAAAATCTCCACTGTGAAGAAGTAGCAGCCCACATTACGTTTTTTTTTTTTTTCCTCAGATAACAGAAATGGGTTTTAATATAAACACAAATCTCATGTGTCTCATTGCCCGCTCAAATGCTCAATAATCACAGCATGGATATGACACACTTACATCATCATAATGTATGATGCAGATTAGTGTATGCCTGTGGATGCCTGCACTCATCATACACAAACTCCAAACACATTATGTGTGCCTTACGAATGTGTTTAATGTTCCCGTCGGTTAAATGGAGAGAGGGGAGAAAAAAAAATCGAACACACTTGATAACACCAGGTGGCGTCTCTCCAGGTAGGATTGTTTATTTTTTTTTTTTAGTTTGTTTTATTGTATATTGTAAATATTAAATGAACGTAGACTAATGTCAAGTCTAAGAGCTAAAGCCGATCCCAAATAACAGTCTCATATTAATAAAATCCCTTAATAATTTATTAAGGGATTAATCTTTTATTGCGCCCTCCTGAACAGAAACTCGATTCAGCCGTTAAAAAGTGTCCAAAAGGATTAATTTTTTTTTTGTTTGTTTGAACTGCTATGTAAAGAGAAAATATTTTAGAATTTTTGTTTGTTTTTTAATAAAATACTTTTTATGTGTTTATATTACAAAGAAAATTATTTTTTTGCCCCCAGTTTCTCTTCCAAAGACCAGCCCAGACGTGCAATGTTTTATTACTGAAAACATTAATTCTGCCAAAATTTTTTTTTTTTTTTTTTTTTTTAAAGAATGCACTGAGTTTGCAGTTTATTCATGAGACTGAATACACTACTAATTCATTGTATAATTCCTGAGCCTTTGTTTGAGAAGGAAAGTATATAACAACCTTTTCCCCCCCTCATGTCCACCCAATATTAGCGTAAAAATATTGAAGTCAAGCCACTTAGGAACCCCGAAAATCTTCACATTTTGTTTTGCTTACCTTTTTTAAAGCAGGTCTAGGCTTCTTATTCCCCACCCTGGTACAAAGATAAAGTTAGGTGTGTTTTATAGCCTGGAAAAGGTTCATCTCAGTGCAGCTGGATCTGGAGGAAAAGGGAAAAGTGTGATTTGTTAAAATAAATAAATAAAACAAATAAAAATGTTATGGCAAATTAGCCAGCTTTATTGAATGTTCAGAAAAGTAAATGCAAACCTGTCATTCTTGTAATTTACCCTCTGTGAGAATTTTCTCTCTTTCTTTTTTTTTTCTTTCTTTTTTTTTTACTGGCTGCCTGAAGAATTGTTTTTATTTTATTTGAGGTTAATTTCCTTTGAGAAATGAGAAACGACTTGGCCATGGTGTTGCATGGAGTGGGTAATGGTATTTGCACTTGAAATTGTTTATGCTCATGTAAAAATGTCTGGATTTTGTATTGTCTTTTTAAATGAAAGGAATTGGTGTTCATACAAACTGTGGTCTTGCTTGGTTTCTTTGGCAAATAACCTCAGAAATAAAACAGACAATTATAAGAACATATAATGTAAACGAATTTGTTAAATGTATACTCACATGACTTCAATAACTGGTTTTATATATACACTATATTGCCAAAAGTATTCGCTCACCCATCCAAATAATCAGAATCAGGTGTTCCAATCACTTCCATGGCCACAGGCACCTAGGCATGCAGACTGTCTTTACAAACATTTGTGAAAGAATGGGTCGCTCTCAGGAGCTCAGTGAATTCCAGCGTGGAACTGTGATAGGATGCCACCTGTGCAACAAATCCAGTCGTGAAATTTCCTCGCTCCTAAATATTCCACAGTCAACTGTCAGCTGTATTATAAGAACGTGGAAGTGTTTGGGAACGACAGCAACTCAGCCACGAAGTGGTAGGCCACGTAAACTGACGGAGCGGGGTCAGCGGATGCTGAGGCGCATAGTGCGAAGAGGTCAACAACTTTCTGCAGAGTCAATCGCTACAGACCTCCAAACTTCATGTGGCCTTCAGATTAGCTCAAGAACAGTGCGCAGAGAGCTTCATGGAATGGGTTTCCATGGCCGAGCAGCTGCATCCAAGCCATACATCACCAAGTGCAATGCAAAGCGTCGGATGCAGTGGTGTAAAGCACGCCGCCACTGGACTCTAGAGCAGTGGAGACGCGTTCTCTGGAGTGAAGAATCGCGCTTCTCCATCTGGCAATCTGATGGACGAGTCTGGGTTTGGCGGTTGCCAGGAGAACGGTACTTGTCTGACTGCATTGTGCCAAGTGTAAAGTTTGGTGGAGGGGGATTATGGTGTGGGGTTGTTTTTCAGGAGCTGGGCTTGGCCCCTTAGTTCCAGTGAAAGGAACTCTGAATGCTTCAGCATACCAAGACATTTTGGACAATTCCATGCTCCCAACTTTGTGGGAACAGTTTGGAGCTGGCCCCTTCCTCTTCCAACATGACTGTGCACCAGTGCACAAAGCAAGGTCCATAAAGACATGGATGACAGAGTCTGGTGTGGATGAACTTAACTGGCCTGAGTCCTGACCTCAACCCGATAGAACACCTTTGGGATGAATTAGAGCGGAGACTGAGAGCCAGAAGAGTTGAAGCTGTTATAGCTGCAAAGGGTGGACCGACGTCATATTGAACCCTATGGATTAGGAATGGGATGTCACTTAATTTCATATGCGAGTCAAGGCAGGTGAGCGAATACTTTTGGCAATATAGTATATATATATATATATATATATATATATATATATATATATATATATATATATATATATATACATACAAGTAACAGTTACTTCAGTAAAAGTGAGGATGTTCTGGGTTACAGTCTCGATCCGCTTGTATATCTGACATCACGTGTGACATAAAAGCCTTTCCTGAGTCCAAACATCCCTTTAGATCCAGTCCAAAGATCTGCCATGTATTTCTGAAGTATTTTTTAAAAAACGAACCTACAGGACTGCTATAACTTTGGACATAAATGAAATTGAAATCTATATTTGTACCAGCCAGGTACAAAAGGGTACAGCTAGGTATTGGGGGGATATTTACGCTATTTAACATATAATGATCAGCCATCCAGATAGCTACAGGTATCGTTGGACTCACAGCAATCTTTTAGAAATATTAGGGAGAGAGTTAAAGTATTTTCACTGTAGGTGAATGTTGAGGGTCAGTCAATGAGGTTCAGTACCTGTGAGTGTCCAGTTGGCAGAGAAAATGGCATTATGTGGCAACATTATTGATTTGAGTGGAGAAAAACATGTGTGAAGAGGCATGAGTGTGGAAGAGGGCACTGAAAAGCCAAAACTGCACAAAGACTGAGATGTGTCTAAGATGACACAATCAACAACTTAAGATTAATAATTCCTTTTCAGTTGATGTTGCATGGTTTGAATTATTGCTTTCTTTATGTGATTTTAAGCCACTGTATTATGCGAAGATATTGTTTATCATGCGAAAACTATGTTTATTAAACATTACTAATATACACTCACACTGCTGTAGTACTACAGAAAATGAGAAGCTTTGCTAAGATTTATCACCACACTGAAATATTATTTGACTAGACAGAGATTCATCTTTTCTGAAGGTGTCATTTAAAAGCCTGGCTTAAAGACGTGCTATAAATGAATAGTGGTAAGAAATAAATAAATAGTAGTGGCTGTTGAGATAACAAGGGACACGGCACTGCAGCAGGCTGAAAATACTAAAGCGTCAGCTAATGCAGTAGGAGACCAGCAAACAATATTATTGGAAGACCATTACATTGCAACTTTAGAAATTCCACAAAAGACAAAACTTTCATCCTCAACACCTCGACAAGCTACCAGACAAGTAGTGAGGCCTGACCTTTACCCCAAACCTTAATGAAATCATTTTGTTTTGCTTCTGTTGCCCTCTAGTGGTGCAGCGTAAAAAGGAATGACGTGTTGTTTTGTTCCAGCTTTCACTCAGGAGCAGGAGCGAGCCATGTGATCCATCGTTGGAGCGCAGAATGACTGAAGGTTCAATCAATGCGCCAGTAGAGTGTCACCATGTAAAGACTATTCATCTGGCAGGACACAGGATTGCTATAAAAGATACACACACATGCATTTCAGCAACACACACACACACAAATATATTCACTGCTGCAGAAAAGCACTGAATACTTATTACAATTAAGCATTAAGTATTTAACACTTTTTTAGTTTTGAGAAAAATCAACTGCATAACTCACATAGATGTTCACATAAACTGCACACAAAACCTTTTCTGTCATTTGCTGGATGACTAACCAAGTCGTAACTATTACGACCGTAAATATTAAATAAATGTGTCTTTACAAAAGAGCATCACTTAAATGAGTACATGAACAACTTTGTTTAACAACAAACTACTTAAAATCCATTTATATTCAATGTTGCCAAGACCAGGTTTAAAATCTCCTCAGGATTTAAGAAGGGTTTGGCGCACATTTTCGTTTAGCATCCCTGCTAATGTTTTTACTCACCCTTTAAGTGCGAAGAGAACGCCGAAATTCACATCCTCCATATTCATGGCAGTATAACTGATTAGGTTCTGAAATACACACTGAATGATCGGTTTTAGG
Source organism: Hemibagrus wyckioides (assembly GCF_019097595.1). Lineage (NCBI taxonomy): Eukaryota > Metazoa > Chordata > Actinopteri > Siluriformes > Bagridae > Hemibagrus > Hemibagrus wyckioides. The sequence continues at coordinate 11,812,486 of NC_080724.1, forward strand.
AAGTGATTAAAGCAATTTGAGGTGGTAAAATTTGACGAATAAAAGGCAGAAAGTCCAACTTCTCCCCAGATAGCAAAATAGGTCTGGCCCAGATCTGGCCCACACAATGCACTTACACTCGGCCCACATACCACAAAGAATGACAGCCCTTTGATGGCCCATGTCTGGTTTGCCAGAGGCGGGCCAGAAGTGGGCCAGCGCAGGGCCAGCACTGGGCCACACAACATAAATCAAACCATAACTGAGCCACATCTGGCATGCCATCATATAAACAGTGCCATCACTGCCAGACCTGGTCCGCATCTGGTTGACATACCACTTGCCATGCCAGAACTCAGCCAGCAGTGCCGGCTGAATGCCAGATCTGGCCCAGACCCGTCTGCTATGTGGGTCCTTACACATGTACGCAGACGTGCACATGCTAATTATTATTCTATAGCCATCAGGTGATCCGTTATGAACGTCATTTTGATACCAGTCTTTTAGCCATTATTTGTGAAGCAATACACTACACTGCTTAATAATTCATATACACTAATATAATGGATTACATTCTTTGTTTGTGAAGGAAAATATTGTATATTGTATACTTCTGGCCACAAAATAAGCTAATACAAAAGAAAGAAAAAAACATGAATAATTTTATGGCAAATTACAGAATTTTATTGAATTTTTTTTTTTTTTGAATGAAAAGAATTTGTGTTCATACAATAGCAAATTTGCTAGCCCTATAAGACACAAACACAACTTGTAATGTTAAATTTCGTTAAAACATCAACATTTGGATTAAAAAATACAAAAGTGACAACATTCAGACACTTGTGTTATTTATGTGCAGGAAAAATCTGACAACTGGAAACAATATAAATCCCAACATACATAAGTATAATCTTGCTGTCTTCTGTCCATAGTTTCGGAAAAATCTGAAGGTGGAATGTGTAAGTACAAACCACTTTTTAACAATTTAATAACAGGCATATTGAGATTGAGATATGAAAATATAATTTTTCTTTTTTCAGAAACAAGAATGTACACAGACCTGAATATATTTAGCAATATATTATTTTAAAGACAAGTAATAAATGCAAGCAATACAGCAGTTTAATTGCTTATTAATATTATGACATTAAAAATTTTGTGCTAAATATTATATTTAATGATATCGCTATATAATTTGTGCTTCATAGCAATGTGTCACAGAAAACAGAGGAAAGCTTATGGTTTACATTTCTTTGATGAGCAGTTACGGCTGTGTTCTTGATCAGCCCTTCGGTGAAGGATCTGGAAAATCGTTGAAGAAAAAAAACATTTTAAAACACTGAAAATTGAAATGAAAAGTAAAACACAAATAACAAAATGCAATTAGATTTTTAAAGTAAAATAGTTCAGAGTGCAAAAGAGGTGGCTGAATTTACGTTAGACCTGAGGAGAAAATAAAGTTGATGATATTCTAAAACCAGAGATAATGTCCTGTTGCAGAAGCAGGATAAGTGACGGTACAAACTGATTACACTTAATTGTAATGATTACTTCTGTAATAAGATAAAATCATACCAGCCACAGACAGGGAGTCTTGGATACCATTTTCCATCTGCCTCACATGTGATGACATCAGGGCCTAATAATCTTTTCCCTGGGTAGCACATGAACCTCACTGAGCTCCCGGACTGGTATTGAGGTCTCAGTCCAGAAACTATTAATCCATCACTCACGATGGGGGAAGAGCAGATAACAACTGAAAGGCATACAGAGAAACAGACTGAATTTTAATGTAAGTACTTAAAATGCTAAATATACAAACATAAATTAGAAATTATTTCTTATTAATCTAGAACTTATGTAAGGGCTGCATAAAATACTGTGATGTGTACTGCCTTATGGTAACCTTCACACCGAGGAGCTGGAGCACTCCATGTGCCATCTTCTGTGCAGTATATGTCTGAAGCTCCTATCAATGTGCCAAAGCGGCATGTGTAGGATGCCATGTAGCCATATCTTATTATTCCACTTGTGTCGAAATTTAAGTCTGCATCTGGCACCACTTCAGGTTCAGGGCACTGGATAGCTGTGAAAGATCCACAGAGAGGCATTTCAGCAATAAATAAACACATCCATGTTGGATTCAGATTATTAACACTGGATATAACTACTGCTGTAGAAATACACTCTTACATTTATGGTGGTTCCTTTTAAACAGACTAATTTCTCACTACTCCTCAACAGAAATGTAAGAAAGTCTTAAATTAAGTCTTTCCATAACATTTCTTTTCATTTACATCAAAACTTGGGGTAGAACAGTAGAACTGCAGCATCACAGTGTTTTCCCTGAGCTTAATGCATTCTAATATGAAAGAAAAGACTAAACGACATGCCTACCCTCACACACACATTCTCTGCCATCCCATCCATTTTCTCTGCATTTTCTCACGCCTGCACCGACCAGTTGGTACCTAAAACACGTCAGCAAATTAAAGGTGGATAAAATTCATCTTTATATAGGGACTGAGATTAAAACAGGACATGTGAATACTTCACGGTAAAAATGACCATAGAAATGCATTTCTGTATAAACAAAGGTTTACAGCTTAATCCTGAGCTGAAAAATAGAAGTACAGCTACTTTCACCCTAAAATAATCTGCCTTCGTGCATCACGTCTTACCCTGTATTGCACCTGGCTGTAGCAGTGTCTCCGAAGGAAGCACCTGTGTAGTGATAACGTCCGTTCTGAATCTCCCCGGCCGAACCACATTTTTTCTCTTTAAGACAGAAAGACATAGTAATAAAATAAAATAATGCACAAAAATATGGAACACTTTCTGTTTGTAATAGCACTTAATACTTAATATTAATAGAAGGAAATTCTTCAAAAAGATTTTAATCTTAAAAACTTGTTTATTATTTTAACTTCAATAGACAAACAAGAGGCTGGTGACAGAACGACTCTTCAAAGCTTTATAAAATTAAATATATCTATAAAACACATCAGGTCATGCTCTTAGTGGCAAATGTTCAACTTGAGCATCATCAAGAGTGCCTTTGTGAACCCCTGCAATTACAGAATTACATACATCCACCAAATCAATAAATTACAAAAGCACAATAATAAATAAAATAAAAAAAAACAGAGGAAAAAAGCCACATACTTTCACATATCATCTTTAAATCAGTCCACTGGCCATTTCTGCAATATATGGTGCTCGGTCCTTGAACCATACGGTAGCCTGGATTACATCTGTAACGCAGAGCTATATTTGGCTCATAGTGGTTACCATGTTCGAGATGTGCATGTTCAGGGCTTGGCGGAGGCTGGCATCTTCCTGGAGGACAATTCAAATGGACATCTCAGATACTTATTCCACTATTTTTACATTTCACACATTAGCCACTGAGTTTAAATGAACGTTAAGGAATGTTAAGATTACTTTCAGTAAAACGACATTCTGGAATTTCCTGCCATTGGCCATCTGCTCCACATGTGACCCATGATGAGCCAATCAGCTTGAAGCCTGCCTGACAAGAAATGGTAGTGTGTTCCCCGACTACATATTCCATCTTGTTTTCGACCTGTATGATGCTGTTGGGCACGGCTGGGGGCAGGCATTTGACCTGTGCGGGCATCACTAGCACATAAAGCAAAAGGTAAACCATAATACTTGACTGTACAATTGTTATACAGAACAGAGTGGTAGAATCCTACCTTGAGTACTACTACCTTGTTCACAGGTGGGTAGAGCTGGAGTCCAGGAGCTGTCTGCTCCACAAGTGACGACACTTGACCCTTTGAGGCGGTACCCATCCTTGCAGCTTATGTTTACTTTTGTGTTAAAGTTTAGATGACCAAACTTTACTTTACCATTAGTTATGCTAAATTTCTCACATTTGATCTCTGTGAACAAAAACATACAGTAAGACTTTTGAATCAAATTGATTCATAAAGATGTTTCATACAGAGTATATTTAACCAGATATTGCTCTAAAATCAAGTTCAGGTGATTCAGTTGACTTACTTTTCAGTTGACAATTAGCATGATTAGGGTTCCACTTTCCAGTTCTGTCACACTGCAGAACATTGCTATTGCCAATCAACCGGAATCCAACATTGCAGGAGTAGGATAAGGTTTCTCCAGGTTCATACATGCCCTTCGTTCCGTGATATGTAGCATTTTTACTTTTCTTGAGTAGTGGACATTTTGCAGCTGAAGTAAATAAATCATCCACTGGAAAGTGAGAGGGAGGGACAGAGAGGCACAAAGATTCATAGCGTTGTTATTTACTGAGAACTTTATTCTACAAACATTTTCTCTTGAAGAAAATAAAGATCTCTTTGTTACTGAACACCTTTCATGAAGAAAATGGAAAATTGTGCTCTGTCCCAAAATTAAGCAAAAGCTGTTTTTTTTTCTCCCCCCTGAGACATTTCCTGATATTTTTCTGAAGAAAATCATTTTAGGACAAAATCCTCACCTGCTACTAAACATATTATATACAAGAAGTTATTCCTCATTATTCACACAATAACAATCTGATATCGATGTTCAATAACATTTCTGTCAGCTTTAATTAGTATTGAAATTACTAATTAAATTAGTATTTGTATTCTTTCAACGACTGATATCCTGAAATAAAAGGTCTCAAATGGTCTTGCTGACATTATTAAATGTGTCCAGATTATTTCTCAAAAACCACCACCAGCAGGGAGTGCTACATGACTGTAAATGTCTAACTCCGGTGACGTTGCCTGTGTTGACTGGCTTAACATGAGGACGGAAAAAAGCCTTGAAAGATCCAAGATAACGCTGTATTGCCCTGATTAGTTACACTGAGCAGATATTTCTAAATGAGAAATCTAAGTGAGACTGTATTTCAAAATGCATTATGAATGTGACGTTTAAAATCATACTGACTCCAGAATAGCACAGAATAGAAATACTAACAGTCCACATTACAATTTAAATATCAAATGTGTAAATGATCATATAATTCTAAACTAAAATTATATAAGAACGTAGACATTATCTAACACTTGGTCTCTGTGTACTGCATATTTGATGGATAAAAAAAATGCAAGTACTCTAAAAGTCTTAATTCAGTATTAAAAGTGGATCTTACCTACACATCTAGGAATCGTTCCACTCCATCCGTTAACATTGCATTCCCTAATGGGATCTCCTTGCAGAACGTAGCTAAAAAATGACATTGTTGAGAAGCTGTAAGCAAACTTATTTGAGATTAAAAGTGGCATACGTATTTGTCATATGACAAATAAACTTATAACTAATGTAAAACTCGACTGATCGGATTTTGTAAATGTGGCAGGAGCTTTTTTGTTCATCTTCATGGTTCCTGCGAACCATTTGTGCACAGCCTTACTAAATGGCTGATAGATAAGGCACAAGGTCAGTAAAGAAATGATCACTTACATGTTTTCAAGAACATTACAACCTAACCTTCACAGAGTCAGTCAAATGATAACATTCTGATAACACTGTCTAGTCTGGCTTGAAGAAGAGAAATCGGTCTTCCTTCAGAGCAGGTGAATGTGTGACAAGTCTGCATGACAAGTACCCACTTTTTATGAAACGGAGTTGTCAGTATAAAGTAACCCGCAGAGGAATTGTACGATTTCCTTGCATAATTTAACAACAGACCAGCATGATATAATTTGCTTGATTAATTATATACGCTAGGACTTTCTGTTACCCTTGATTGCACACTGCTTCAGCTGTGTCTCCGAAGGCGTTTCCAGTCTGTCTGAATCGTCCATTCGGTATCTCTCCAGCAGAACCGCACAGTTTCTCTGAGAAGGAAAAAAAAACCATAAGGGTAAAATTGATCCGTATGGGAAATTTAATCTAAAGCTTGATGTAAAGTTTAGACATTAAAAAAGCTCCAATCAATGTACACTTAAAAACTGTCAATTAAATAAATCTAATTTAGTGTGAGGATCTCTCTCATTTATAGGGGAAACATTTAATCAGGAAAACACTATGATGATCTTGGTGGCCCCTTTGTAAAGCAAAAAAAGGTTGTGTCAAGATAAAATAGCATCAATTGTTACCATGGTTACTACAAACGGCGATGTATTGTGACTCGTGAAGTGCAATATGATTTGAGGTGAACACTTGGTACAGTTATGTACCAGTGTATGTAGTGGTTTTTTTTTAATATATTCACTAATCTAAGGTAGAGTGTTGTTTAATTGTTGATGCTTTGTTTTTTGTAAACTCTTACGTTTGCACTGCAGCTCCAGACGACTCCACACTCCGTCCCGACAGTAGGAGTAGCGCGAGCCCCGGCTGGTCGTGTAGCCGAACTCACATTTATACATCACTCTATCTCCGTCATTAAACTCCATCTTCCTCGCATATCTTTCGTCCAGCACTTTGCCCGAATACAACTCCGGAGAGCCACATTTACGATTTGGATACGACACTGTAAAAAACAAAAAAACAAAACAAAACAATGACATAAGAACAGCAAGAAGTAAATATCATCGACCCTTAAATCATCAGGAGACTGCGCTTTAAATTCCCCCTCAGGACGCCAGACGGTCGCGTGCTTCTTTTAGCATCCCGACAGGAACGCCAAAAAACGTCCACATCATATCCGCCATATCCAGAGCTCTAACTAAAAATGGACAGTACACAGTGTAGAGTAAAACGGGATATGTTTTCATAAAAATAGATTTGAGGGGTAAATTTTGACAAGCCATATAAAGTCAAATCCTACGTTACCCAAACGAGCAAACACACACAAACACACACACACACACGAGCGCACGCGCGCTTACGGTTCTAAAGCCCCCAGGTGCACCGTTACTGTCGCCAGGTTAATACCGATTTATCTCTTGCCGAATCAGTTAGAGCATTCACTAAGGTTCTATCCACAAATATTGATGAGAGTTTAGTCATTTGTAGGAAAAAGCAACCCATATTGCATCGAAATTCCTGTACGCCAGCACTCCATTTACAGACGACGACAAAAGCGCGTGTTTACTCACCAACTAGGTGCGAGGAGAACGCCAAAAACACCCAGGTCCAAAACACGTCCGCCATATCCAAAGCTCTGACTGAAAAAGATTATAGAGAACACACCGAATGATCGGTTTTGTAGCCCGTTAAAGTGAGTTGAAGTGGTGAAGGTGAACGGAGGCGTAAAGTCCAACCCTCCGTTTTTTACACACACACACACACACACACACACACAAACACCTCAGCGATCATCTATAGGACACGCGCCTATTGTTTACAGTCTAACTGAACACACACACACGTATATATATTTATATTTACACACACACCTCAGCGATCATCTATAGGACACGCGCCTATTGTTTACAGTCTAATTGAACACACACACACACACACACACACACACACACACACACACACACACACATATATATATATATATATATATATATATATATATATATTTACACACACACCTCAGCGATCATCTATAGGACACGCGCCTATTGTTTACAGTCTAATTGAACACACACACACACACACACACACACACACACACACACACACACATATATATATATATATATATATATATATATATATATATATATATATATATATATATATTTACACTATTTACACACACACCTCAGCGATCATCTATAGGACACGCGCCTATTGTTTACAGTCTAATTGATCCGTTACCGTCGCCATGGCGATAACCGCTGAATCTGATGGCTTTACATTTATATCAGAAACGTCAAATTTCTTACAAAAACATTGTACATATATATTTTATTTAAATTTCAACAAATACAAAATAAATTTTAAAAAAACGTGTGTAAAGTTTCATATGGTTAACTTGAAAAATGTCTCTGGGGTCCATATACAGTGAGTAATTTTCTGTAGGAATCAAATGTGTATTGAGGTATTAGCTATAGGTACCTTTTATGGGTAACAATAATATTCACACAAAAATGATACCATGGAGTGCAAGTGTACTGATAGAGAATGAGGTGTTGGTAACAGAACATGGAGGCCCAGAAGTGTGTCTCCATTCCAGGAATCCAGGAATGATATGATCAGTCTCATACCACAAGTGTGTTATTTTGGAAAAATAGAAAAAAAACAACAACAACAACAAGGTGGCACAGTGGCTTAGTGGTTAGCACGTTCGCCTCACACCTCCAGTGTCCTGGGTTCGGTCTCGCGCCCACTCACTGTGTGTGTGGAGTTAGCATGGTCTCCCCGTGCTTGGTGGGTTTCCTCTGGGTGCTCTGGTTTCCTCCCACGGTCCAAAGTCATGCTTCTAGGCTGACTGGAGTCTATAAATTGCTCATAGAGTGTGTGTGTGTGCCCTGCGATGGGTTGGCACTCTGTCCAGGGTGTATCCTGCCTTGATGCCCGATGATGCCTGAGATAGGCACACCGTGACCCAAGAATAGATCGGATAATCGTTACAGACAATGAAATGAAATGAAACAAAAAAACACTGTGTTAACATCTGAGACAGCCCTAGAATAGGATAAGAAAACACCTTCAGGGTAATCACTGGTTTTTCCATGCAAAATTGAATTGTGACCTACCGCTCCTTTCTCAGTGTTACAGCTGTGCTAAGAATGGACCAAGACCTAAATAATACGTCCTAAGTGGTGTTCTGGCAAAAACGGGGGGAAAAAAAGGCAAAACAGATTGCCATGTTAGTGAGAAACCACAATGTAACCTTAAATAAAGTTAGTTACAGATTTTGAGTTCTGAGTACTGCAGCTTTTAAAAAAGTACTGAAACTGGAGACTCCTTCTATAAACATTACATTAAAGTTTCATCAAAAAAAAATCACTATTTTAACAATTACATATTTTTGTATGAGTAAGTGTTACAAAACCTAGAAAAGTCACCCCTAGGGAACAGAGCATGCTTTTGTAGATAATTCATCTAACATAATTTTGATCAAATATTCACTATATTGCCAAAAGATTTGGAACACCCCTCCAAATCATCGATTTCAGGTGTTTGTTTTCAAGGGTTGGGCTTGGCCCCTTAGTTCAAGTGAAATGAACTCTTATTGTATTTTGGACAATTTCATGCTCCCAACTTTGAGGGTAGAGTTTGGGGGTGACCCCTTCCTGCTCCAGCATGACTGCACACCAGAGCATAAAGCAAAGACATGGATGAGCGAGTGTGGTGTGGAGGAATTTGACTGGCCTGCCCTGAGTCCTGACCTCAAAGAACACCTTTGGGATGAATTAGAGACTGCGAGCCAGGCCAAAATTGGGATGTCTAACTTCACATGCACATGAATTTAATAAGGAGTTGGCCCGTCCTTTGCAGCTATAACAACTTCAACTCTTCTGGGAAGGCTTTCCACAAAGTTTACGAGTGTGTTTATGGGAATTTTTGACCATTACTCTAGAAGCGCATTTGTGAGGTCAGGCACTGATGTTGGACAAGAAGGCCTAGCCTCTGCTAATTAATCTCAAATCTAATTTATACCAAAGGTGTTTTATCGGGTTGAGGTCAAGGCTCTGTGCAGGCCAGTCAAGTTCCTCCACACCAAACTCGCTCATTCATGACCTTGCTTTATGCTCTGGTGTGCAGTCATGATGGAACAGGAAGGGGCCATCCCCAAACTGTTCCCACAAAGTTGGGAGCATGAAATTGTCCAAAATGTTTGGTATGCTGAAGCTTTAAGAGTTCTGAAAAACAACTCCTGAATTCAAAGATTTGCAGAGATGTGTCCCCAAACTTTTGGCAATATGGTGTATTTACACATTCTCAAATTTGAGTTATCAGTTTATGTTATAAGAGGGAAATCTTAGTCAAAACTCAATATTTTGTCATTTTTGGCTGTTTTTGTCATTCGTAGACTGCTATGATGTAGTCCGGCATACTAAAAATATAAAGACTTATTATAGCTCCCAGCATTGTAAGTTGGTTGTACAAAAAAAAAAAGATGAAAGAGAAATTTCCAGATGACGCTCAGCAGCATACTCTGAAACACTGCTCTGTCATCATGTACTCTCTTATTATGGATTAAGAATGTTTTTCTGGAGCATGCTTTGTCTAGTACGGCGAAAATCCTCGGCTTTGTGTGGTAGTTGCCTATACGGAAATAAAAATTTCATCACACTTCAATTTACAAAAATGTTCTTACACCCCATATGGTTTCCTGTCTGTGAGTTTTCAGCAAGATCAGCGTACGTGCTGCACTGACACTCTCTGTGGCCAGTAAAACTATGTACCGCATTTGCTTTTCCACAGAAATACCTCATGCTCCACCTTAATGTGGTAATTACTGTAAAGTAAATTTGAATACACACTTTGCATCATTTTTAGCCTAAACTAACTATCATTCATGTTGTGATGTTGGAATAAATCACACAATAACAGGTACCACATACACTATATTGGCAAAAGTTTTGGGACACCCCTCCAAATCATTGAATCCAGGTGTTGGGCTTAGCCAAGACATTTTGACATTTCATGCTCCCAACTTTGTGGGAACAGTTTGGGGATGGCCTCCTACTGTTCCAACATGACTGCACACCAGTGCACAAAGAAAGTTCCATAAAGACATGGATGAGCAAGTTTGGTGTGGAAGAGCTTCACAAAGTCCTGACATCAACCCGATTGAACACCTTTGGGATGAATTAGAGCGGAGACTGCGAGCCAGACCTTCCTGTCCAACATCAGTGACCTCACAAATGTGCTTTTAAAGGAATGGTCCATAAACACAATCCTAAACCTTGTGGAAAGTTTTCCCAATTGATTTGAAGCTGTTATAGCTGAAAAGGGCAGGCCAACTCCATATTAAATTCATGTGCATGTAAAGGCAGATGTCCCAGTTTTAGCCTGACTTACAGTTTCCACTCTAATTCATCCTAAAGGTGTTCTATCAGGTTGAGGTCAGGACTCAGGCAAGTCAATTTACTCCACAACAAACTCCCTCATCCGTGTCTTTATGAACCTTGCTTTGTACACTGGAATTTTGAAATTATCCAAAATGTCTTTAACTCTAAAGCATTAAGAGTTATTTTCACTGGAACTAAAGGGGCATGTTTGCCTGTCTGCTGCATGTAAATTATGCAGATGACCATCATAAATATCATAGTCAAAGCTACGCTTGAGACGAAAACACACACTGCTTTGTGCTTTGGTGTCCTTTTCGAATTTGGCTGGAGCTCAGACGACACGAAATGGGCATCAGAACTACTCTTGAGCTCATGGCAGACATAACATGCCCACGTCTCTGTCTGTGTGAAGAAAACGAGGTAAATAATTTGGCTGTGTTGTTTTGGCACTGAAAGAAAGTTGGCACAGAGATGAAAAAAAAAACAGTTCAGAGGCAGAACTTTTGGTTTTATTGGCCCCTTGGAGCTATGTGCAAGCAACTGAAGTGGTTCTCTGAAGTCTTGAGAGTCTTGACCTTATGTTAGGAGAATTTTATAAAAGATAGAAATGTATTCTGGACTTTATTGAGCCAAACTTGCAGAGCAGTTACAGTATGCTAACACTGAGGTAAAGCCTTAAGACTTAAGTGTGACTCATCCAAAGTCATGTATATTATTCCATTTGAGGACACTTTTATCCAATAGTATAACACAGAATCCAATACTAGCTATAAGTTTCTTACTCCATTGGACCAAAGTGAAACCCTGTGATTGAGCACACCTTCACCTTCACTGTTAATCCTTTTCCCAGAGAAATGGACATTTTTTTCTCTGTCTGATTTTATTTTACTTCATTAGCGGTTTTGCCATAAGGCAGCTAAAAAGGTTATGTCATGTCTTTAAAAATAATTAAAAGTAATCTGTGGTGTAAAAAGCCCACTGAAAACTGATTTTATATTTTCATAAGCATTTAATCACATAAAACAAGACATTTCCATCACTACTTACACACAGAAAATAAACTCTTTTTTTTTTACTTGAAAAGCCACTGCTCATTTATCCTAAAAAAAAAAGTAATACAATGAGAAAACTATAGAGTACCTAATAAATAAAGCATTTTGTAAAATAAAAACATTTCAAATAAAATCAAATAAAACATTCAGTAAAATCATGGCTTGAGGTGTTTCAGGCTGGTGTTCCAGTCAGGCGTTTAAATGAACAAGCTGTCAAGAAACTGTTTATTCCCACGGCCTTTATTATTACACTATCTTGTGCGTTACTGGTGGCTGTACAGGACCGAGATACAAAAGCCATTCTTTACAGAGATCAGAACAGACCTGTGTCATGATGTAATGTTACCTCAATGTCCAATCACCACAGAGACTAGTGTCATATGATATTAATGTCCCTACACCATATCACATTACCACAATATCCAGTGATGTTTATCACTGATTATATCATATCATATCATATCATATCATATCACCAAATGCCAATTATTATGCCAATATTGCGCTAGCCTAAAGGATGATGGAGAAAGTGGTGAAGAAGAGCTTGATGAATGCACAGTGATAATAAGTGCCTTTTTTCACATATTAAACATATATTTTGCATATTTTTTGCTTGTTGCTTATGACATTCCTTAAAACATTTAAAACTTTTCTCACAATCTTTACTGCATAATCATGGAAACACCAGTCGACAGTATCCTGTGCGTGGTAATCAGCAGCTCTGGCACAAAAAAAAACAATCAGTACAAATAACTCTGATTAGACCTTTCAGTCTAACCGCTCTGTAACAAAGTGAATCCCAGCCATCTGTTTGCTAATTCTATTCCATAAATGATATTGAGAATGAAGCATGAGGCCACGCCCCTTTTACTGAGATTTATGTTGAGGAGGTCATCATAGCTAGCTGGAAAGCATTTGTAATGTACTAAGGCAACACAAACATGGAGGCATTTGTTGTTTTTTCCCAACTATGTAGCTCTTGTGTAAGGAGGTTGAAAATAATGCAATTCAGTGGTCTGACTTTCTGAGGTAAATTGAATGCAGCATTACAGGCAAGAAGACCAATGACTGACAGGCACAAAGGCCACGCCGCTTGTACTCAGATTTAGGTACAAAGGCCCCACCCCTTTGACTGTGGCTTAGGTACAGAAGCCATGCCCCTTTTACTGAGACTTAAGTATAAGGCCACACCTCTTTTACTAAAACTTAGGTACAAAGACAACGCCCCTTTTACTGAGGCTTAGGCACGGAGGCCACTTCCCTTTAAATGATGCTTACACAGAGAGGCCATGCCTCTTTTAATGAGAATTAAAGGCACAGAAATTGCTGTCAGTAGTACAAGACTTAAGTTCTGTAGGAAACTGGGTGTTTGTGAGGGAAGGAAGCTACATCTACATCATTGTTGTGTCATTCTGATTGTGTAAGATACAATCTTGTTTGAGTTTCTGGGATTAGTGCCCAAATGGATTACAAGACTGGTAATGCGGCTCACATGCTTCGTGACTGACTCATTATCCCACTGCAACATCACGGACAGAGGAGCAGCAGAGGCTTGGAGTAGCTATTAGATGACTGAATGACACGTAAATCATTCAGTTTGGGAATGAAATAACAATGTCACGCAATCCACTCGGCACTGCGCACAAAGGTACAGGGACATTAATGCAGAATTTCTTGGCAAATACCTATCCAGATATACTTACAAATAAAAAGTGTTCACCTTAACCCCAAAATAATGGATTGTCCAAGGCATGCCTGGTGTCTGCTTAATCCACAGCCAAATCTTCATATTCTTCCTTCAGATATCAATAAGTGCATATTAACAAACTTTAGTTTAAAATGGAACGTTAGTATCCACATCACTTCCTCTTTCCGCTATAGGGGTACAGAGTAAAGCACTTTCTGGAGTATGCTGTTATAGGAAACTCATCAACACTGGGATGGTGTAATGGTAGTGCTATGGTGCTGATATGGATAGAAGTTGTTTCTTTTCCATCCTGATGAAGAATTTACCAACGATTAAAATGGTTTATTAAAAGCCGAAACATATTGTTTATCTGTTTATAGTTAACTCTTGTAGGATCACTTGAGTTTAAGAAAAACATGTAGATTTTTCATGATGCTGAGAAACTGTAGAGTTTCCATTACTGAAGTCTCAACCACTGGAGACTGCTTCCGTAAACGCTTAAATAAACAGAATTTATCTTTCAAGAGCACTTTGAGTTGAAATAGATGGCATATAATTGTTCAACTTTAAACATAAATGTGTAAATATGGACTTCAACAAAATGACATAGCTTTATATAGTTATTTGAAGCAAGAATATGAGGATTTGCCAACATGTTTATGTCTAATAGTCATCCATGAATTGTTAGCTGTGTTAGCTTCGTAGCAAACCTCAGACATCAAATGTATGTTGGCTAACTGACTACATTTATGCTAATGAGAACAGAGTGAACATCTCATTGTTCAGCTGAAGTATTTCTTTAAATGAGCCAAACATAAAAACAAACAGACAGACACACAGATATGGTTTCTGGGATTGGCTGTGGATGGTGTAAGGTGCGAGTCTGACTCATCTGGGTGGAGACTGAAGCACTCGCATTCACTTCTGTTCATCGTCTCAATCTCCAGGACGTGAGGAATTCGCCGTTTCCTGTGAAATCACAGAAAGTTCACTCTCAACCATATCTGGCTCAACCAGCACTATTAGAACATACACAGTTTGAGAAAATATCCCAATAAGCCCATGCTGAAAGACCGGAAATGGAAAATCATCTGAATCACTTCTACCAAAAAAAGTGACAGCGCTGTGTGACGTCTTTTTGAACATTGTTTAGATAGAGGCGTGTCATAAATCATATCAAGTCAGCTCAAGACACTGAATGACTCAAACGAATCACGAATCGATTGTGTAATGATTTAGGCAGATACTACGATGCCTAGAAGTAAAAGTGTCAGCTTCAATAGTTAGCAAGATTAGCTTTGTAGCTTAAATCTAAAATGAATGGACTAACACAATAGACATAAGACTGATTGCATTTGGGAGAAAGAGGGGGAAATTGTGTGGCTTCATTGCTGGCTGAACTGTTTGGATGAAAACATCAGACGGTTATCAGATGCAGATATTTTCCTGAAGCTGACCAATTTACATAGCTTTAGCACAATGAGAAAGGTTAGAAGTAAAAGGCTCTGGTTTGAGCTGACTGGTTTGACTGGTTGGAGCTGACTGGAAGGCTATGGTAACTCAAATAACCATCCTGTGCAACCGTGGTGCTGAAAAGCATCTCCTGTCTCTTTTATGCTCAAAAAAGAGTAAGAGCTCTAACTTGTTGCTCATCGTTCTCCTGTGCCTCAGGGACGTCTGTGGAGCTCAGCGACAGAGGAAGAGGAGTGCAGGGTGGGTTTCCGACGCTGAAGACCCGCGGCCGTTTCACCTGGTCCTGACTGGACATTGGAGTGAAGCTGTTTCTCCTCGCTGGTGCTTCCTGTTTGCTGTTGACCTGCACACAGAGAACAGCCAGGGTGAGGACATGCTGAAGCTCGGTGGCATAAGCAAGGAAAATGTAAAGAGCACAGGCTGGCAACTAAACAATGCTCCCAGTGTTTGGAACAAACAGAGAAAAAAAGAAATGTTGGCAGAACGAGGCAATGGCAGGAGCCCAATGACAGCATTATAGCAACTGCACCTGGAGACGTAAACATTTCCTGTATTTCTTTTTTCTTTTCTCTTTTTTTAAACTTTACTTATTTTTCTTATGTTTTTCTTATTTTTTTTAATAATTAAAAAAAACTAAGTGATTTTTTTAATTTTTTTTTTTTTTTTTCTTGTTTTACTTTTTTTTTTATAATTTAAAAAAAAATTAAGTGGTTATTTTATTTTATTTTAGAATTAAAATTAATTCCAACAAAAAAAAAAAAATCCCACGAATTATAAATGTCATAAAATAATAGATGATTAAGAACAAATGTATTTGCCATAACTTTGGCAGGATATCTTTTTTTTCTAAGTCTTCAATAAGCTTTCATTTTCAGCCTGGTTTTGAATGTGGCATCAGTTTTACTGCAGTAAAGTTGTACGGAGGCAGAAAGCACATGATTCATCAAGGTTACTTCTGTATACACTGAACAGCGTCTGTCTGCCTTTCGTCTTAACACAGAAGACACAACAGTGGGTAGAAACTGCTACAGCTCTGTTTAAAGGACCTTGATGTCTTAAGCATGTGAGTCTGTCTGAGGGACGAGTCACGTTTCCGTCTGACTGGAATATTCTGGATCAGGCTATTAGTTCATTTGTTCACCAATTAAGTAAGAGAAAGGAAATGAACTGTACTTTTAATTAACTAACTAAATGTAAATATTACCCCAGATATTTATTTCAAATCCATCCACACATCAACCAAGACGAAATCTGCTCTCTGCTCTTTAATTAATCTTTAAGAGAGAGAGAGAGAGAAAGAGAGGGAGGGAAAGATACAAAGTGTGTGAAAGAGAGAGAGAGCGAGTCTGTGAAAGACAGAGAGAGAGAGTGAGAGAATGAGTAAGAGAGTGAGGGGGTTGTGGTTATTTTGAATGTATGTTGCATTGAAGAACTACAGCTGTGTAAACCTTCAGTTTCCATGACGATTGTTTTTTTTGTGTGTATATGTGTGTGTGGGTGTGTGTGGTGTGTTTTATGGGGTCACTGTGGGGCTTACACAGTGTGCTGTGTGTATTTTAACAGTTAATGTGGTCAAGCCTGTACTCCTACACACACTATGTAAACTACACACACTAGGAGACACTGGACAGAAACTGGGAACCAGTTCAACCTCAAACGCTTGCAGATCATCTGGGATATTTACAGATTTCTTTTAAATGTGAATGTGCGACTGTGTGTGTTTGTGTGTGTGTGTGTGTGTGTGTGTGGCTTACCTGTCATATAAATATACAAGTGAAAGTAAGAGTTTCTCTGAAGATTTTAAGACAAAACCTGAACCTTGAGTAAAAAAAAAAGTAAAGACTGCAGTCCATTGGAAGCTTAACTGTTACATCTCATTTAGGTTGCAGGTGAACAGGAAGCCATCTGAAACTGTGTAGAAGTGTAAATAGCAAATAGTGTAGAGGATTATGGGTAGTCTGCCAAACCACCATCCTGTTGGAAAGCACAATCTAAATGAAGTATTCACTATGAGTGAGTCTCTCAGAGCCACATCCTGGCCAAAACATCTCATTATGTGACTGCTAAAAATGTGATGAACATGGTTCAGCAGGGTTTCACAAGAATAAATAAATAAATTCCCTTTCAGCATTTCGCAAGCTAGAAAACACACACCACACACACATGCACAGTACATGCAGTACCTTCATATTTTATCTGTACATTAAAACTGTTCAGCATTTTATTCCTAAGGTAGAATTTCATAAAAAGTGTTAAAAAAAAAATTGCGCAAGGGTTTTCTGCAGATTTGGACCATTACGTGTCATTGTGACATCACAACACGCGTTTAGCCATCTTCCATTCGTGTGTGTATAGGTCTCACAGAAGGTTACTACAGATGTGTCTTCACTGTTATGGGTTTAAAAGAAGAATCCTGTGTCCCATTTTTTTATCCAAAGGTGGGGGGGGTGGAATATTTTGGAAATTTTGGGGAAAAAAGCAGCAAAATTGCGCATTGACTGGGCGCAGTGTGGACAATGTAAAAATGCTATAATTATCAAACCCACTCACATCCTATCATATTAACATATCATCAAATTTTACTGGGAGTCGCATACAAACAGGAACTTCCTAAACCCAACAATCAGCTGAATCGTGCTATCTGCATGACATTCAGATTCCAGTTATAGGAAAATAATCAACGTGATGAAGTGGAGTTACTGTCTAAAATGTTGTATGCATCTAAAAATAAAGTGTTCTGACCTCTCAAAATGAATTAAAAAAAAAGAAAAAGATTTTTCTTACGAGTTGCGGTTGTGGTCTGTTGCGGTGTGTGTTCACAGCTTCAACATTCAGGTCGAACATGTCCACTTTACACCCTGCAAATATTAACAAAGAACGCATTCAGTGCTAAGAAACACTCCATTTTTTCCGGTGAGCTAATCTAAAAATGACACTGCATGCCTGAAAGTATGTGCACCCTGACCATCACACCCAAAGCTTGAAGCATAGAATTGTCTAGAACGTCTCTGTAGGCCGTAGATATATGGTTTCCCTCAAACACTGTTCCAGCATGACGATGCTCCTGTGCACAAAGCCCCTGAGCTCCATGCAGCCATGGTGTATAGGGGAAGGTTTGGGTGGGTAGAACTCAAGTGTCCTGCACAGAGCCCTGACTCTGACTTAACCCCAATGAACACTTTTGGGGATGAACTGGAACTGAAACCTCCTCAACATCCCAACATCAGGGTCTGACTGCCCTATGCTGTTGTAGCTGAATGAACTCACATCCTCACAGTTACCGCACACTCCAACATCTAGTGGAAAACCTTTCCAGAAGAGAAGGGTGAAGCTCATTATAACTGCAAGCTCACAGGGAATAAATCTATAATGGGATGTTCAACGAGTGTGATGGTTAAGGGTGCGCATACTTTTGGCTGTATAGCGTATTTGCAATCTGATACATGCGCCATTTTCCTCTTTTAAGAAAGTTTTCAAAACATCTCTTTTTTTTCTCCCAGTGTGGATAAAAATGCAATATTTTCTCACACTGTCAGTTTATTTATCCTTGACTTTATTCCATATGTAATTATAATTTACAGTAACAATCTTTACAAATACACAAATGTTTTATTAATGGATGATGAACTTGTCTCCAGGAAATGCAGTGAAGGGAACAGTAAATGATTTATCCCCCAAAAAAACAAACAAACCATGATTTACCGTAAGCCACAGGGGTGAGTTTCAGCACCACATGGAGAGGACACTTCAGATACGGCAAGTCATCTAGAACACAAACCACAGTCTACATTAGAACCCCATAGTGGGGTGCAGGAAAGACACGCCCACATGGCAAATATCAGCTAAGAAGTAAGAACTGATGACTCTGAAGGGTCAGGGCTTTCAGGCAAATAACATGATGGGATCAGTGAGTGCTCATACATCTGTGTGTATGATTTATCAGTTTTAGGAGTAAGACGGATCCTGACCAGCGCTTTTGTCTAGGAAATATGCGAGCAGGCATCTCATGGCGGCTTGGTGGCTGATGACCAGCACATTGCCCTGCCTCTCCAGCTCCATTATCACTGGCTCCAGCCTCTGCACCAGATCCTGGTATGACTACAGCAACCACATAGAGAGAAAAAACAGCCATCAGCTTCTTAACAAAAACTAAGATTACTAAATCTTTTCCGATCTATCTAAAAACATATTAAAGTTATCTATATAACATTGTGTACATCTAGCATGAACAACAGATAACTGCGTCTCCTGTATAGATATCTACTAGACATAATAGTAGCACGTGTCCTTGTCCTTCTTCAAATTTTTCATGAACACATCAAGCTGAAAATGAGTTTATTTCTTTTTGTACAATAACAAAGCATGAGCACAGTACTGGTGATGCTCACCTCCCCTCCTGGGTAGCGGTAATGATATTTATCCTGATCTCTCATAGCGAATTCCTCAGGATACTTCTCCTTGATCATGCTGTAGGACATTTCCTCACAGATGCCCTTAAAACAACAAACAATACCACAGTGATTTTATCTGAATGTATGATATGCTTAATTAAAATGACAAACATTCAGCAAAATAAAATGTGTCTCACTGTAATTACTGTAGAGGAAGTGACAGTGTAATATTTGTTGTAATCATTGTAAAGAGGAAGTGACAGTACTACAAATCTGTTATAAACATATTATAAACCCACTGTAAACCTACTGGCTGTAAATTTGCTACGAATCCAATGCAGTCACTAAAATCATCATATAAAACTGTCAATACAGAATAAACCTGAGGTAAACTCACTGTAAAATGGGTGTAAACTGACTATAAATCCAATGTAAACTCACTGTAATTTCAGCGTTAACTCAGTGTAAACCTGATGTAAGCACTCACAATACACATACTGTAAACTCGCTGTAAAGTCACTATAAGGGCACTGTAAACTCACTGTAAACTTGCTGTAAAGTCACTATAAGCCCACTGTAAACTCACTGTAAACTTGCTGTAAAGTCACTATAAGCCCACTGTAAACTCGCTGTAAAGTCAATATAAAACCACTGTAAACTCACTGTAAACTTGCTGTAAAGTCACTATAAGCCCACTGTAAACTCGCTGTAAAGTCAATATAAAACCACTGTAAACTCACTGTAATTTCAGCGTTAACTCAGTGTAAACCTGATGTAAGCACTCACAATACACATATTGTAAACTTGCTGTAAAGTCACTATAAGGGCACTGTAAACTCACTGTCAACTTGCTGTAAAGTCACTATAAGCCCACTGTAAACTCGCTGTAAAGTCAATATAAAACCACTGTAAACTCGCTGTAAAGTCAATATAAAACCACTGTAAACTCACTGTAATTTCAGCGTTAACTCAGTGTAAACCTGATGTAAGCACTCACAATACACATATTGTAAACTTGCTGTAAAGTCACTATAAGGGCACTGTAAACTCACTGTCAACTTGCTGTAAAGTCACTATAAGCCCACTGTAAACTCGCTGTAAAGTCAATATAAAACCACTGTAAACTCACTGTAAACTTGCTGTAAAGTCACTATAAGCCCACTGTAAACTCGCTGTAAAGTCAATATAAAACCACTGTAAACTCACTGTAATTTCAGCGTTAACTCAGTGTAAACCTGATGTAAGCACTCACAATACACATATTGTAAACTTGCTGTAAAGTCACTATAAGGGCACTGTAAACTCACTGTCAACTTGCTGTAAAGTCACTATAAGCCCACTGTAAACTCGCTGTAAAGTCAATATAAAACCACTGTAAACTCGCTGTAAAGTCAATATAAAACCACTGTAAACTCACTGTAATTTCAGCGTTAACTCAGTGTAAACCTGATGTAAGCACTCACAATACACATATTGTAAACTTGCTGTAAAGTCACTATAAGGGCACTGTAAACTCACTGTCAACTTGCTGTAAAGTCACTATAAGACCACTGTAAACTCACTGTAAACTTGCTGTAAAGTCACTATAAGCCCACTATAAACTCACTGTAAACTTGCTGTAAAGTCAATATAAAACCACTGTAAACTATAAACCTATTGTAAACATGCTATAAATTCCTAATATGCCTGCTGTAAACTCAGCACACTAAAAACTCACTGTAAACCTGCTGTAAACTTGTTGTATAGTCACTATAAAGTCACTGTAAGCTCATTGTAAATTTGTTGTAAAGTCACTAAAACACTAAACTTGTTGTAAAGTCACTATAAACTACTGTAAACTCACTTTAAACCTGCTGTAAACGTGCCGTCAGCTCACTAAACGCACACTATAAACCCACTGTAAACTCACTGTAAACTTGCTGTAAAGTCACTATAAACACACAATAAACCTGCTGTAAACTCCTGATACACCTGCTGTAAAGTTACCATCAGCACACCATAAACTCACTGTAAACTTGCTGTAAATGCACCATCACTGTAAACGTGCTTTGAAAGAGACAAACTCAAAACCCTTAATAAAGATTTGGTAAACTCTTGGAGAGAATGAAACCCATGGAAAACCCCCTGGTTTGCACATAATAAATCCTTTGTAAACACAGAACTTTATTTAAAGATAGAAAGCTTGTTAAAATTTTGTTTAAAAGCAGAAGCCTTGTTAAAGAGCCCATGCTCTGTAGAGGGTCTGAACTGAAGGGTCTGTAATGGCTGTAGCAGGTGGCATGAGGAGGCGTCCTGGTGGCGTTCTGACTCACAGCATCAATCTCGTTGAGGATTTTCCACTGCTCGTACGGAACGCCCAGAGCCTCAGCCGTCTGGATGGTGCGTTTCAGCTGGCTGGTCCACACCTTCAGATCCACCAGCTTCTGGTCCACTATGAAATCCCTCAGAGCCACAGCAAACTACACACACACACACACACACACACACACAATAATCACACTAAACACAAAATAAACACACACACAATCACACCCAAATGCCCGGACTCAGTTCAGACACAACAGCTGCACACCACACCCATATTATGTGCTGGCATTAAGCTTACTGGTGGCGTAAAATTGCTGCGGATGAAGTGGAATGTTCGGCCGCAGACGACTCAGTAACATGGAGGATAAATACAATGACATCACTTCCTGATGTCTTGATTTGAGGACTATCAGCAATACTGTGATTATATTTCTTTTTATTTGGTGTTATAAGAAGTATAAGACATGTAGATGATTTACATTTATGCAGTTTAAATTCAGTAATTCAGCAGTAAAAGTGCATCGCAGTACATCTCAGACGTCTAAGCTGTCTTACTGTACATGTGTCACAGTTTCCTGATCTTCTCTAAGCCTTAAGGAGGGGAGTCACAATGTCAGGCTTCGGTAATTTCGCAGTAGGGATAAGCTGATGTCAGTCTGACTGTGAGGGTAGAATGTAATCCTGCTTTATCATGTATCTGATTGAACTGGTTTAATTTGTTTTGCTGACAAATCAAGCCTTATTCTAATAAGATGAGGCAGAGGTGAGGTAATTCCAGTGAC